>NC_036247.1:34520109-34544976 GCF_002742605.1 Olea europaea var. sylvestris
CTAACTCCCATTTCTTATTGACATTTCTTATTGAAATAACTGATCTTCGTGCTATCGGACCTTTATTTTGAATTCGATAATTTTCACAAAAAAAAAAAATTCGACATATTTTGTTTATTATTATGAGAATTAATCCTACTACTTTTGGTTCTGGGGTTTCCACGCCTGAAAAATAAAACCTAGGCCATATCATCCAAATCATCAGTCCGGTACTAGATGTAGCCTTTCTGCCGGGCAAGATGCCTAATATTTATAACGCTCTGGTAGTTAAAGGTCGAGATACTATTGGTCAAGCAATTAATGTGACTTGTGAGGTACAGCAATTATTAGGAAATAATCGAGTTAGAACTGTAGCTATGAGTGCTACAGATGGTCTGATGAGAGGAATGGAAGCGATTAACACAGGAGCTCCTCTGAGTGTTCTGGTTGGTGGAGTGACTCAGACGAATTTTCAACGTGCTTGGAAAGTCTATTGATAATTTAGGTCCTGTAGATATTC
Organism: Olea europaea var. sylvestris; assembly: GCF_002742605.1. Lineage (NCBI taxonomy): Eukaryota > Viridiplantae > Streptophyta > Magnoliopsida > Lamiales > Oleaceae > Olea > Olea europaea. Next base: position 34,520,609 of record NC_036247.1, read on the forward strand.
GTACAACATCTCCTATTCATAGATCTGCACCTGCCTTTATATAGTTAGATACAAAATTATCTATTTTTGAAACAGGAATTAAAGTAGTAGATCTTTTAGCCCCTTATCACCGTGGGGGGAAAAATCGAACTATTTGGAGGAGCTAGAGTTGGTAAAACGATACTCATTATGGAATTGATTAACAATATTGCCAAAACCCGTGGGGGCGTATCCATATTTGGCGGAGTGAGTGAACGTACTCGTGAAGGAAATGATCTTTACATGGAAATGAAAGAATCTGGAGTGATTAATGAAGAAAATATGGCAGAATCAAAAGTAGCTCTAGTTTATGACCAGATGAATGAACCACCTGGAGCTCGTATGAGAGTTAGTTTGATTGCCCTAACAATGGCGGAATATTTTCGAGATGTTAATGAACAAGACGTACTTCTATTTATCGACAATTTCTTCCGTTTCATCCAAGCAGGATCCAAAGTATTGGCCTTATTGGGTAGAATGCCTTCCGTTGTCAGTTATCAACCTACCCTGAATACTGAAATGGGTACTTTACAAAAAAGAATTACTTCTACCAAAGAAGGGTCCTTAACTTCTATTCAAGCAGTTTATGTACCTGCAGACGATTTGACCGACCCTGCTCCTGCTACGACATTTGCACATTTAGATGCTACTACCGTACTATCAAGAGGATTAGCTGCCAAGGGGATCTATCCAGCAGTAGATCCTTTAGATTCAACGTCAACCATGCTTCAACCTCGGATCGTTGGTGAGGAACATTACGAAACTGCGCAAAGAGTTAAGCAAACTTTACAACGTTACAAAGAGCTTCAGGACATTATAGCTATCCTTGGGTTGGACGAATTATCCGAAGAGGATCGTTTAACCGTAGCAAGAGCACAAAAAATTGAGCATTTTTTATCACAACCATTTTTTGTAGCAGAAGTATTTACCGGTTCTCCAGGGAAATATGTTGGTCTAGTAGAAACCATTAGAGGGTTTCAATTGATCCTTTCCGGAGAATTAGATGGTCTTCCTGAACAGGCCTTTTATTTGGTAGGTAATATCGATGAAGCTACCGCGAAGGCTATGAACTTAGAAATGGAGAGCAATTTGAAGAAATGACTTTAAATCTTTGTGTACTGACCCCTAATCGAATTGTTTGGGATTCAGAAGTGAAAGAAATCATTTTATATACTAATAGTGGTCAAATTGGCGTATTACCAAATCATGCCCTTATTGCTACAGCTGTAGATATAGGGATTTTTAGAATACTCTTTAAGGACCAATGGTTAACGATGGCTCTGATGGTGGTTTTGCTAGAATAGGAAATAATGAGATCGTTATTTTAGTAAATGATGCAGAAAAGGTTAGTGACACTGATCCACAAGAAGCTCAGAAAACTCTTGAAATAGCCTAAGCTAATTTGAGAAAAGTTGAAGGAAAGAGACAAATAATTGAGGCTAATCTAGCTCTCCGACGAGCTAGGACAAGAGTAGAGGCTGTCAATGTAATTTCCTAACTAGTTGGTGCATTCAAATAATCAAAAAAAGTTCTGTTTCTAAGCCTATTTTGGTAGGATTCTGTCGAGGGAATCCAATCAAGTAGAATCCTATTTTGCCACAACAAAAATAAAGTAAATAAAAAAGATACAAAATCAATAAAAATAAAAGAGGGAGGGTCGACATACTTATTTGGTACCATTGACTACGGTATCTAATAAGTTCTACCTGCTATTGAATTTGAACTAATGACTCCCGTTGTATGAAAACAATACTCTAACCACTGAGTTAAGTAGGTCATTTATCATCCCTAAGATGACCAAATGGAATCCATGCCATCAATGGACTATAAATATCATATTACTTATGAGCAATAATAATACAAGCAATACCACTCAAAAATGGAGGATGTTGGATTATAGAATATTCATCTTGACAAGAAATTATCTACATGATAAAATATGTATCACAAGCAGTAAGGGCTATAGTTCAGTTGGTAGAGCACCTTGTTTACACGCGTCCCAATGTTTTTCAGGGGGATCCATCATACAATCAAAAAAATGTATCTTTTTGAGAAATCGATGTCTTACTCCATAACTGTGAGGGAACAATAGCCTGACAAATGGTTCGATCTGACTTTGGTGCCCATTTAGGTACCAAACAGACCCCATAGATTGATTTGAGATATTGATAAGGTCAATACCAGTTCATTCAATGCTAGGCATAATGAGTATAAGGTCCTCAAAAAATCTCTTTTTGTCCTATGAACTTTAAGGTGTATGAAGTTTCATATTTTATCTTTTAAGTCGAACGATAGAGACTTCATTTAACTTAGGTTGATCTAGGCTAGAGGCAGACCTACGTCAAGATAACCCCACCTTTGAAACACTTTGGTAGTGCTCTGGATCATAATCCCAAATAATGAATTAGAGCACATAGAGTCATCTTCTTAATCTTATTTTGAAAAATATGGCAGACCAGCTGATATTTCTATCAGTTAATGAAAGAGCCCAAGGTGTAAAAAAAAAAAAAAAAAAAGGGCATGTTGGGTCTTTGAAACAATTTAGATCATTTTGATAACAATAATTTTGATATGTTTTATCAAGAAGGTCTACGGTTCGAGTCCTTATAGCCCTAGAGCCCTATAAAATAAAATGAAAATGAAAAATAGAAAATATTCTAATTTTCATTTCTTCATTATTGTTTCTTGCTTGTAACTGACAGGTTGGGTTAGTTCATCGCAATCAAAATTATTTCTATAAACTCACTCATAGGAATCGTTCAAAGCAGAACAGAAAACTAAAAAAAAAAGGATCGAATCAATATTTATTCAATCGTGGATAAACAAACCAACCTTTCGTCATTAATCTTCAGAGATAAATTCCATATGAATTTACCTGTCCACAATCAAGGGGTTAAGTTAGTGATATTCCTTTTGTTTGGTATACCTAATCCTAATGAATTTAGAAAGTCAAAATCAAGACACGAAACCGATTAAAAACTTAAAAGAGTAATTCAAATAGATCTAGGGAATGACATGATCTATTTGTGGACAAGCCACAGTTTGTTGAGAAAGGAATCTCTTTGGTAAGTTTCATTGTCAACAATGTCAAATAGGCTTTTTCTTCCTGTACCTTACCTAGACCTATCGAAGCACAAAAGGGAAGGTATTCTTTTTCTGTATTCAATCAAAAGAAACCCTTCTAATAAAAAAAAGAAAAGGAATATACCAATATTAAGATATTAGAAATCAAAATACATATCCTTTCTCTTACATTTGAATACTTGTTCTATTCGAAATCACTAAGAAAAAAATGACAAACTCCAGATTCTATTCCTAAAAAAATATAGAAATCTCTAAAGAATTTAGAATAATATATATAATTTTAAAAATAATAAGTTAGAAATTCTAAACAAAAAATAAGAATTCTATTTTCTTTTTATTTCGAACTAGCTTTCTTTAGCAAGAATCCTAGGTGAAAACAAGAGAATTTGTATATAAGGAATAGTTAGAGCTATACTAACTAAATAAAATTGAAATAAAAAAGAAATAAAAAAGTGTATACTAGAAATAGGATTCCAGTCAAGTCAGTCGATGAGTCTTGAAATGAGATATGCCTCGCAATAAACAAAGGAAACTAGATGGTTTGGTCAAAATGAATTCTTGTTTTGACTAAACAGTTATGGACGACTTAACAATTTCAAATCGAATCGACCCATCCGGTATATTTTCCACGTTCATAGGAGTGCGTCTATGATTTTGCTTTACGAATATTATATTTTTTGGGCATTTCTAATAATATCAAGTCTTATTCCTATTTTGGCATTATTCATTTCTGAGATTTTAGCCTCGATTAGGAAAGGGCCGGAGAAACTTTCTAATTATGAATCGGGTATAGAACCCATGGGCGACGCTTGGTTACAATTTCGAATCCGTTATTATATGTTTTCTCTCGTTTTTGTTGTTTTTGATGTTGAAACAGTATTTCTTTATCCATGGGCAATGAGTTTCGATGTATTGGGCGTATCTGTATTTATAGAAGCTTTAATTTTCGTGCTTATCTTAATTGTTGGTTTAGTTTATGCATGGTGAAAGGGGGCATTGGAATGGTCTAAGCTCCTGAATATTCACACAATAAAAAGAAAAAGGAAAAAAAAGATTGAAAAAGTTATGAATTCCATTGAGTTTCCTTTACTTGATCAAACAGTCCAAAATTCAGTTATTTCAACTACGTTAAATGATCTTTCAAATTGGTCAAGGCTCTCCAGTTTATGGCCGCTTCTCTACGGTATCAGTTGTTGTTTTATTGAATTTGCTTCACTAATAGGATCACGATTCGATTTTGATCGTTATGGATTAGTACCAAGATCGAGTCCTAGACAAGCAGATCTAATTTTAACAACTGAAATAGTAACAATGAAAATGGCACCCTCTTTAGTGAGATTATATGAGCAAATGCCCGAACCAAAATATGTTATTGCTATGGGAGCCTGAACAATTACAGGAAGGATGTTTAGTATCGATTCTTACAGTACTGTTCGGGGAGTCGATAAGCTAATTCCCGTGGATGTCTATTTGCCAGGTTGTCCACCTAAACCGAAAGCAGTTATAGATGCTATAACAAAACTTCGTAAGAAAATATCTCAAGAAATCTATGAAGATAGAATTAGGTCACAACAAGCAAATCGGTGTTTTACTACCAATCACAATTTCATGTTGGACGCAATATGAATACTGGAAATTATGATCAAGGATTCCTTTATCAACAGCCATCTACTCCAGAGATCCCTATTGAAAACTTTTTCAAATATAAAAATTCAGTAGCTTCTCACAAATTAGTGAATTAGATAGGATTCCTTTGTATTGTACAGAATAACAAGTAGCGGGTGAATCTTCATAAATTTGATCGAGAATGTGAAATATTCTAACTAAAAATGTCGGAGATAAAAAAGATGCAGGATCGTTTGTCTGCTTGGCTAGTCAAGCATGGGCTAATTCATAGATCTTTGGGCTTTGATAATCAAGGAATAGAGACTTTACAAATAAAGCCCAAGGATTGGCATTCCATTGCTATCATTTTATATGTATATGGTTGCAATTATCTACGCTCCCAATAAGTCTATGATGTAGCATCTAGTGGACTGTTAGCTAGTGTATATCATCTTACAAGAATAGAGTATTGTGTGGATCAACCAGAAGAGGTATGCATAAAAGTATTTGCCTCAAGGAGGAATCCTAGAATTTCGTCCGTTTTCTGGGTTTGGACAAGTGTAGATTTTCAAGAACGAGAATCTTATGATATGTTGGGAAACTCTTATGATAATCATCCACGCTTGAAACTATCTTAATGCCTAAAAGTTGGATAGGATGGCCCTTACGTAAGGATTATATTGCCCCCAATTTTTATGAAATACAAGATACTCATTGAATGATAAGAAACTAATTTCCACTTATACAATTTCAGAGATTCAAGGATTGTACTTTCGGTTCTAGATTAACCAGAATAATTCTAATTGAAGTTTCGTTTATACATTTCTATTAGGAATTATGGATAGGCTAACAAAAAAAGACAGAATTGGGGGTTCGTTGGGAATTCTTACATTTATTTGGAAGCTACTTATTTCGTGTGAGTTAAGCCAAACCAATAGGATAAATCAAACGCATTCTGCATCAGGAACTTTGTACTTCGCACATTACTTAGACCGGTTCTAGAAAGTCATGTCGAGACAAATAAAGAAATCGAATATGAAAGATAAAATACAAACAAATGAAAGGGTATCAGATTTTCTTTATTTTTATGGTATTTGAACCGAATCTCGTCTCTTTCAACTTCGAATTTTTAGTCTTTCAACCAACTAATTGAACTTTTCAAATATGTGTGAAATATTAATAGATTTTTTGAATGAAAGAAAAAAAAAGAAAATAGAATTTAATTCTTTCAGATACTTTATTTAAAAAACTCTACCCATCTATTTTATAGATGGGGTATATCTCGCTAAGATACATAAAGGTATGTATTAAGATCTAGATTGGAAATGAATATGCATCTCGATTCATATCAATTACTTTCTAATTGAGAGACTCATACAAATGAATCATGTGCCAGGAACCAGATTTGAACTGGTGACACGAGGATTTTAAGTCCTCTGCTCTACCAGCTGAACTATCCCAACCATTCTCAATGTGACATCCCATCCTCATTTTATTAGATAACTGGGGTCTATGTCAACTAAAGGGACAAGATGGGATTTCAAAATTTTCTCCAAGTCCTGGAATTTCTTGGATCTTCAAAAAGACGACTTTGTAAATTTCAGTATGAGTAATGATATTGACTGTGAATCATTCAAATGGGGATTCCTTGCTTAATTTGGATGTGTATTATATATCACATGTGAGAAGAGAAAATCATTTACGCTCAAATACATTTATAGAGTGAATGAAAAAGATAAGGAATTTGGAACCGCTAATGAAAAAGGGATAGGATAAATATTTGGGGAGTCAAATAGGCTTTTTGGGGATAAAGGGACTTGAACCTTCACGATTTTTAAAGTCAACGAATTTTCCTTTTACTATAAATTTCATTGTTGCTGGTATTGACATGTAGAATGGGACTCTATCTTTATTCTTGTCCGATTAATCAGTTCTTTAAAAGATCTATCAGACTATGGAGTGAATGATTTGATCCATGAATATTCGATTCTTTCTTCAATGTGAACTCAATTCTTCCATTTTTCATATAAAAAAATACAGATAGAGATTCGAGTCGTCATTAATCATTTGATATAGTATTCAATATATACGTTTATCCTTCATCCTTTCGGGAAGTTTCAATGGAAAGATTCCTCTACCAACGCAATCCACTCCATTTGTTAGAACAGCTTCCATTGAGTCTCTGCACCTATCCTTTTTTCTTTCTGAACCTTTGTTTTGGGAAAATAGGATTTGGCTCAGGATTGCCCATTTTTATTAGTTCCAGGGTTCTCTGAATTTGAAAGTTACCACTTAGTAGGTTTCCATACCAAGGCTCAATCCAATTAAGTCCGTAGCGTCTACCAATTTCGTCATATCCCCCTTCCCTTTGTTTTGAGCTAGGATTTCATTGTCATGTCATTCCTTTTTTTCTTTCATTTATACTGGAACCCTTGAATTGATTAGATACTGACTACTGTCTCCAAAAAAAAAAGTATTTTCCCTTCTTTGATTTCTTCCTTATCGAAAACTCGTATTTGATTCAATCAAATTGGATTTTATCATTTTTGTATCAGCGATTCAATATAGATGGATATATACCCCATATATATGTCTAGTATTTTCCCTTCTTTGATTTCTTCCTTATCGAAAACCCGTATTTGATTCAATCAAATTGGATTTTATCATTTTTGTATCAGCGATTCAATATAGATGGATATATACCCCATATATATGTCTCTCTTCCTGCCACTTTTCCCATGCAATTTGCAATACTGGAACAGTCGATTCTTCTTTTTTTGTCTTTTCTTTCCCCTTTACAAATGAAAGTGGAGGAATGTTTGATTAGTTCTAATCGATCAAATAATTCAAATTCGAAAGAATTAATAGAATTCGAAATATAAAATAGAGAAGTGTAACAAAAAGAATTTCAAATGTCATGTGAATTCAAACAAAAATGAAAAAGAAAATTTGACTATCTAAAAATATTTAAGATTTACTATACTAATAATATTAGAATTGTGATAAAGAAATCGAAATTTTATATCACTATATTAATGGTTATGTTTTAGAATATCTAATATTTTTTTGAAATTCTATATTCTATCATTTCTATATTTTATAGACACTATAGTGTAGAGTATTGAATTCCTATGGATAAAAAGTTTCTATTATGTGGGCCTGCTTAGCTCAGAGGTTAGAGCATCGCATTTGTAATGCGATGGTCATCGGTTCGATTCTGATAGCCGGCTTTTCCTTCATTTTTTTTACTCAATTTTTTAATAATTGATAATGTCCCTTTGAAATCAAAGAATATTGAAAAAGTGTCTAACTAATAAAAGGCCTAAAGTCGGACGTGATCTTGAAAACCAATCACGTTCTCGGGAAAAAATCTCAATATCGTATTCGTCTAGAAGAAAAACAAAAATTGCGTTTTCACTATGGTCTTACAGAACGGCAATTACTTAAATACGTTCGTATCGCCGGAAAAGCCAAGGGATCCACAGCTCAAGTTTTACTACAATTACTGGAAACGCGTTTAGATAACATTATTTTTCGATTGGATATGGTTTCGACATATTAATTTCAAGATTTTTAAGCAAATATTTTGATATCTTTAATTTTTTAAAATTAAATATTAATAAAAAAATTACTATAATTTAAAAAAATAAAAAAAAACTTATATAACACTCCGTGCACGGAGTGTGCAATTTTTTATTTTTTTTTAATTATAGTAAAATTTTTATTAATATTTAATTTTAAAAAATTAAATATAACTAAATATTTACTTAAAAATGTTAAATTAGTATTTTTTATCTATAAGTAACTTTTACAATTATAAGTTTTTTATTACTTTTATATAATTTGAAGTGATTTTTTTACTTATAAGTAACTTTTTACATTCTAGATAATATAATCTTTTTATTAATATTTAATTTAAAAAACTAAATATATCTAAATATTTATACTTAAAATATGTTAAGTTAATATTTTTTTACTTATAAATAGGTTTTGCAATTATAAGAGAATAAGGAATTAATATTTCTTTTTGCCTATAAGTAGCTTTTACAATTATAAGTTTTTTATTACTTTTAAATAACTTGAAGTGTTTTTTTACTTGTAAGTAACTTTTTATATTCTAGATAGTGTAATATTTTTATTAATATTTAATTTATAAAACTAAATATATCTAAATATGTATACTTAAAAATTATAAGTTAATATTTTTTTACTAATAAGCAGCTTTTACAATTATAAATTTGTTTTACATTTAAATAACTTGAAGTGATCTTTTTAGTTATAAATAACTTTTTACATTTTAGAATTAAAGAATAACTTTTATGTATAAAATTATTTTAGAAAATATTATTACTAATAAAATTATAGGATATGGTCGATAGTTGATAGTGTGAGAAGATGGAGAAAGTGTGTTAGATTCAAAGCATGTAAGTTGTAGGTAAAATAGAAAACATCGTCATTTCTACTTTACCAATTATAAAAAATAAAATAAAAAAACTAGAGTGTGACAAAATATTATTTAAAAAAATATTACTACTAATAAAATTATAGTATATAATTGACAGTTGATAGCTTAAAAAATGGTGTGTCAGATTCAAATTATCAAATCAATTCCATGTGAAAACCAATGTGACAAAAATGAGCAGTGAGATAAGGAGGGGTAATATAATAAAAAAAATAACTTTAACCAAACTCATTTCAAACCAGTTGAATATGAAAACGCATGTGACAAAAATGGACCGCCCAACTTTGTGCAAAAAAAGCAGTAATTCCCACCTCCACCAATAAAAAAAAATTGAAAAGATTTTAAATAGAAAAAAAAATCTCCTTTCACTGAAAGAAAAAAAAATAATTGAAAAAATTAAGTTCAATCATAAATAAAGAGAAAAAAATTCATAAAAATTTTAAATAGAAAAAAATTATTTATAATATCAAGATAATAAATTACAAGATGAATAAATAAGTAAAAATTTCCAAACGTAAATTTTTTATCTTTTTGCTCCGTGCACGGAGTAAATATTCACTTTGTGCATAGATTTTTAAATAAATATTTAGATATATTTAATTTTTTAAAATTAAATATTAATAAAATGATTACACTATCTAGAATGTAAAAAGTTACTTATAAGTAAAAAATCATTTCAAGTTATTTAAAAATAATTAAAAAAAACTTATAATTGTAAAAGCTATTATAGATTGTAAAATATTTGTTCCAACATTTTAAAGTAATTATTTAAATATATTTAATTTTTTAAAATTAAATATTAATAAAAAAATTACTATAATTAAAAAAATAAAAAAACTGGCATGAAGTGTCTCCATCTCCATGCACGAACTCCATGGAGTCCATGCATAGAAGACACTCAACTCCGTGCATGGAGCGTTAGTGTATTTTTTTTTTTTTAATTACAGTATTTTTTTAATATTTAATTTTAAAAAATTAAATATATCTAAATATTTACTAAAAAATGTTGAAGTTAATATTTTTTATTTATAAGTAACTTTACAATTATAAGTTAATTTTTTATTTTTTACTTATAAGTAACTTTTTACATTCTAAATAGTATAATCTTTTTATTAATATTTAATTTAAAAAATAAATATATCTAAATATTTATACTTAAAAAATTATAAGTTAATTTTTTTTAACTTATAAAATAGCTTTTGCAATTATAAGAGAATGAGGGATTAATGTTTTTTACCTATAAATAGCATTTTCAATTATAAGTTTTTTTATTAAATTTAAATGACTTGAAGTGCTTTTTTTACATATAATATATTCTATATAGTGTAATATTTTTATTAATATTTAATTTATAAATCCAAATATATCTAAATATTTATACTTAAAAAATTTTAAGTCAATATTTTTTTACTTATAAGTAGCTTTTACAATTATAAGTTCGTTTTACTTTTAAATAATTTAAAGTGATTTTTTAGTTATAAGTAATTTTTCATATTTTAGAAAAAAGAATAATTGTTTGGAAATGCCTATTGTGACGCCCTGTAACATTTTCTACGATTAGCCATTTCGTCCACCTTTAACGAGGTGCAATATTATGCCAAGAGTACTTCAAAATGATATTAAAAATGTAATATTTCGATTTCGTTTGATATCTCGTAATAAGTCCAAAAATGAAAACAAAAATATAAGTAAAAAAAAAAATTTGTTTGAGAGCATTTACTTCTTGCATGGAGCAGGTTCTGCTCCATGAACAGAGCATTGTTTTGGAGAGAGTCTTTTTTTTTTTTATAGCAAATTTCATTTAGATAAATGTGTTAGTGTAAAATATATTTTAAAAATTAAATATATCTACATATCTACTTAAAATTTTAATTCAATAATTTTTACTTATAAGTAGTTTTATAATTATAAGTTTTTTTACTTTTAAATAACTTGATGTAATTTTTTGAGAAAATTGTCGAGAAAAAATAATAAATATTAATAAAATAATTGATTTTTTTTAAGAAAAAAGACGAGTTATGAGCATTTTTTAACACGCACGTTTGATATACGTTTACTATTTTCGATATTTATTTAAATTATTCGATGTGTCTATAATATAGTTTTCGAAATGAATTTCGAGAGAATATAGAAAATTTATTGATTTGACTACCGAACAATCGTCAATAAATTTTTAAAATTAGCTTGTTATCGAAATATTAGTTTGAAAATGTCTATTTTGACGTCCCGTAACATTTGCTACGATTGACCGTTTCACGCACCGTTAACGATGTGTAATACTATGTCATGAGTACTTCAAAATGATATCAAGAATATAATATTTCAATTTCATTTGATATCCGGTAAAGAGCCAAATAAAAATAATAATAAAAAAAAAACTACAACTTTGAGCAATGCTCCGTGCACGGAGCAAACATATTTTTTTTCTTTTTCTTTTTTTAACTTTTACAATTATAAATTTTTTCATTACTTTTAAATAATTTGAAGTGATTTTTTTAATTATAAGTAACTTTTTACATTCTAAATAGTGTAATCTTTTTATTAATATTTAATTTAAAAAATTAAATACATCTAAATATTTATACTTAAAATATTTTAAGTTAATAATTTTTTTTAACTTATAAGTAGCTTTTGCAATTATAAGAGAATGAGGGATTAATATTTTTCACCTATAAGTAACTTTTACAATTATCAGTTTTTTTATTACTTTTAAATAAGTTGAAGTGATTTTTTTACTTATAAGTAACTTTTTACATTCTAGAAGCGTAATCTTTTTATTAATATTTAATTTAAAAAACTAAATATATCTAAATAATTATACTTCAAAAATTTTAAGTTAATATTTTATTGACTTTCATAAAGTGAAATAGTGTGTGAAAATTGAGAAATATTGCAGTGAAAGTGACATTGCAATGAAAACGACGTGTGAAAATGGTGAAATGGCGTGTGAAAAAATGTTATAGTGTGATTGAATAGAATAATTTACTGATACCAAACCAATTTAATGTGAAAACTTATGTGACAAAAATGAATAGTAAACCTCACATTCTCTCTTTTAAGATAAGGAGGGATATGTTGTTAAAAATCAAGAAAAAGTATAAATCCACGTGTAAAATTATTTTATTGAGCAAATATGTGATTGAAAATAAATTTTAAAAAAATTAAAAAATTCACTAAACCTTAATTTGTTTCTGACGTCATCGAACTTTATAAAATATCTTATTTAAATCACTGACTTAGATTTGCATTCAATTTTTTAACTAAACAATCTCAATGTTTGTTTGCCAAGTAGTGAGATTTAACTGAAAATAAGGATTTGATAAATTGGCACGCAAACGGGTAAGATTTTTAGTTAAAATTAAACGACAAACTAAGTCAATGGCCTGAATACCATATTTTGTCAAGTTCAAGATGAATCTGAACTAATTAAGTTCAATGGCCAAAATTTATTAAAATTCGATTTTTAATAAAATTTATTGAAATGTGTGATTAAAAAGTTGTGGATCCCATCAAATGTGTGGTTAAAATTAGTTGTTGATTTTCACTTAAATTAAAATCAGAATTTTAATTTGTACCAAACAAAGGTCGGGTGTAAAGTTCAATGTCATCAATAAAATCATTACATTGTTCCTCATGGGGTGGTCAAGTTGGCGGAATAGGTGAGTGTGGAGGCATTTGGTGACGAGTTCGATGTTGGATTGTGTGCCCATATATTATAATTTTGCTGATATAAAAATAATAATAATAATTTTTTATTAAATAAAATTATGTTAACTTTATTTAGTGTATTTATTTATTATTGAGCGTGCAAACTAAAAGTGTCTGTGATCACTTGTGATAATATGAGTTGGGTACTTGCGTTGAAAATGACAGTGAGACACAACTTATATTTTGATCATAAATAATTTGTTCACAACCAATGTATAAGGATTGGCACCTTGTACTAGAATATTAATGTTGACCGATTCACTATTCAGGTTTGTGATTTGTTGTTATCATAGAAATAGTTATAGGTGACACTAGTACACTTAGAGTGTATTGAACGGACCACGTGTCGAATTTAATTCTATAGTATGACCGTGCGGAGAATTAAATTCCACTTGACCGCTGTGTATTTCATCTGAATCACATGACAGAATTATGTATATCTTTTGTGATTTTAATTATTCTTTGATTCCTCAATGGATGAGATCAATTTGATTGGTCAAATATCTCGATGAATTGGGAACTTGAGAATGAGCGGAGTAAAGAACATGAATTCATGTCGGAACAGTCACCCTGAAAATAGACAGAGTGACTACTTAAGTATTTTCTATTGAACGGTTAGAATCTAAACTCAATGTTTAGGGATGGTTAAATTTCGACATCTGTGATTTGTTCACTGAACCGTTGAAAAAATGAAACTTAAGTTAGTGAGTATAATTAGAGGGGCAAAACGATCATTTATGCTCGTACCTAATTATCGGATCTCAAACGGGGATAAAATACATATACAGTAGATCAGATGAAAGTATTACAGATTTATTGACTTCTGTGATTTTATATATTCCAAGAGTTCAATTTTTTGCCTTTAGTGGAAAGGCAAAGACTAATAATTAGATTGAGTGGTTTAGGGTTGATTAGATAGGACCTACTTATTGGAGTTTGGAAAATATATGTCCGATCAGATCCCTTTGGTGGCTCCATAAAGTATTGGAACTTAATTACGGTAATTATAATAGTTTTGAGCTTAATTGTAATTACAATAAAGTTTTGTACTTGGTTGTAATTAATATGAAAGTTATAAACTTAATTGTAATTGTAATTGAAGTTCTAGGACTGCACGTGTAATTATATGTAAACTAATTAGAAATTGGTCTTAAATTACAACTCTTATTTGAGTTTTAATTAAAACTTTTGTTTGAATGTGGAATTATATTTGTACTAGAATTTTATCATCTTTTTCTCTATAAATAGAGACTAGATGGATAGAAAAATAGTACAACATTCATAATTCCATAAAATTCAAATTTGTAGAGAGAAAATATATTTTTTTTCTTGTTGTCCAAAATTCAAGAATTAGTTTCTGAATTATTTGAAAGAACGTGTCCACACGCCTATGTAGTCTTTGCATTGGAAAATACCATAAAAAGATTGAAGGTTTGAAGCATCAAGTTCTTGTAATTAAAGGAGACAGAAGTTCACGGATCAGAGTTATTTCAAGATTGATCATTGAACTTAGGTAAAAATTCGAATCCTTTAATTTTATTATAACATACACGTGGACATCTAGACGATCTTGCTTATTAAATTAAAGAAATTTTAATTTTTGATTAATTTCGCTTTCACATTCCAACATTTGATTCCCTCTACCAACACTTTCTCGGTCGAGTCTGTTGCTCGAGCTTGCCTAGTGATATTTACCTTGGTTTGCAGGCTATTGCGTCAGTTCGAGGGTTTACCCAGTGCGCATTCGAAGGGTAGCGGCTGCGAATTCCCCCATCACAAAAAAATAAAATAAAATAAAATCATTACATTCTCACTCTCTTTTTTATTTATTTATTTTTGTCAAATAGATAAACTCAATTAACTTTTATACAAATCACAGACCATGTTGGTCTAGTGACATCCATCGACTTTTCGACGATCACGGTGGCGGTGGCGGTTCGAAATGTATTCAAATTGATAATAAATAATTTAATTTTTATATAAAAAAAATTATAAGTCAATAAGGAATGTATTTTGCATCATTTTTTTTTTCATGAAAAAAGCCTATATCTAACGGACGAGGAATCGGCTAAGTAGTCTAGTCAAACTTGTTAACACACTCAATAGCTCAACTTACAAAATTTAAATTGTAAAGACCTATTTTGTAGTTTAAAAAAAAAAAAAAAAAAAGGGAGAGAAGTAAACTCGATCAAATTTTAACCAAATTAATCGTTCTTTCATTCCACGGATTTTCATCTCCTTCAATATTAAACGGTTATAATTTCTATTTTGTTCGTTCATATTTGTGTTCAAAATCAAGTACAAGCATCTCGTGAACATTTATTAGAAATCAATATTTCAACATTTTCTGACAGTAAGAACATTTTCACTTTCATGTGTTATGTTAGTGTGGATTTTGTTTATAATTGTTAACGTTATGCTGACTTATTTTATGTGTTTAGATAAATGGGTATGAATTATTTGGATAGATTAACGATTGAAAAAAAAAAAAAAAAAAGGGTGGCCAGTTAACGTGATTGAAATTGAGTTTTTATAGAAAATGAATTTTAGAAAATGTCGGTCACCGAGGTACAACATATTGCAAATTGTTAAAAAATTTCCAGGTTCCAGTGGCATAATGCAATACTGAGTGATCAGGAAAAGTAATTGCACGATTATAGTCCAATTCCTCTCTTGAAATCAGTTGCTGGCATTTCTTAACATACTTGTAACATTTGGAAATTGAAGAAAACAATTATCTATATACAATTTTACAAGTAATGGCAATTTGGAGAAAGTAAGAATTTCTTGTTCAATATTTGTTCTGTTTTCCGATCAATCATTACCTATCTACCCATAAATAAATGTTGAAAAGAAAGAATGCAATAAGAAATGCAAAGCGTAGAGACAATAAATTATCACGCTCATCGTATCCTAAAGAGCTCATCACAACGCATCATTAAATACCACGGAAGGAAGAGATAAGAAAAATGATTTTATTATAGGCCACGTTAACAAGTCTTTTACAAAGGAAGGAAGCTAGGCATATAGTTACATATCCGTCTTGATCATTCGACAAGTCCTTTGCTCAAGCTTCAATTGTACCTTTACAAAGGAAAATGGTATATATACAATTTTCCCGAGAAAGCAATCAAATATTGCATTTCGGTATCACTTACTAAAGCAAGAACTTTGCCTAGAAATCCCAAGCGTCTGTGGGTGGTATATCTTTTAAATCATGTGTAGTCAACTTGGGATCGCTAACTGCTCTTTGTCCTACTCAATTCCTATTTTGTGATTCTATCAACTATCGATATAAGCATGATAAAGTGAAAATTTAACTTGAGACATTGAAGAGATTAATATTAGCATGCAGTGTGACAATAATTTAGTAGGTGGAGTGATAATATCTCAATGGACCCATATTGCAAGATTCATAATATTTTAGGAAAGTTTGATTTCAGTGACACTTCTAATTGTACCTTCAAAAATTTATAACTCTGCCATCATTTATGATATTTACTTCTAAAATTCAAATTAATCTCGATAACTATACCACTAAGGTCTTCATTCGAACAATAGTTGGGAGTTAAGTGCACGTATAGTTGAATTGTTATTTTTTTATTTCAAAAAAAAAATTAAAGACATTGTTGCACGATTCCTATTTTTACTCAATACAGAAAAAGATTACCGCGTTTTAGAACTAATATATAAGTTTGTTGCGCACACATATTCCATGCTTTTGACTCATATGCCAATGTGTGTACGAGACACCAAATGGAGGGAGCGTTTACAAGATGCTGTGCATTAAACATGACAAAATTGAATAAGGATAAAAGACATGTCTACTAGTAATCGAAGTTAGTATCATCATCGGGCAAACTTGGCTAATTTTTTTAATGTGTTGTATCCACGATAATTTCATTTCTTTAGATGGTGATATTATTTATTACTACTACTACTAAGCAATTAATAATGGAAATTTGTCAACACCTTAGAAGTCCACCTTTTGCAGTCTTTCTTCTGAGGTGCATATTGATCATTTGATACTAAAATAATAGATAGAAATAGGGACTACCATAATGGTCCCACACATTAAAGAGATAAGAATTATGTTGTATGTTGTATATGAAAGCTGATGCATTTGGGCCAAAGTTTCGAAGTTGTTGAGTGCAGATAAATAGACAACTCATCTTCCTTGGTAAAGAATTGGAATTCAGTTACCTCAGCCAAGATTCTGGTGGAAGGTATCTAGCCATGACGGGAGGGTCTTTTGCGCCAAGCGGGGTGGCAAAAGAGAGAGCCGAGCAGTATAAGGGAAGGGTCACTGGTTTTGTCGTCATCGCCTGTATAGTTGCTGCTGTAGGGGGATCACTCTTCGGCTACGATATTGGGATTTCAGGTACAAACTTTTTTAATCCGTCAATGAAATCTCTGTTTCAAATTATTTCTTACCTGTCACAAAGAGTGCCCCTTATCAGAAAGAAGCACAATTATATGTATCTAATATTCATGTATGTTGCTAGCAAGATCTTGAAACAACTGAGTTCCAGCAAAACAAACATCTCAGTTAGTCCTGAATCCTGATTGGTGGCCACAAAGGGTATGGTGACCGAACAGGCTCCGAACCCCGAAGTTAAAGAAGGGATTCAGTTAGGAAATGTGTTTAATATTTTGTGTGTGTGTGTGTGTGTGTGTGTGTGAATTCAGTGTGTAATTTGTATCTTAACTGAGAAAGTACAGATACAGGTTTCAGACTGGTGGGTTTGAATAATTGTCAAATATAAGCTTGTAACTATAGAAACAATGCATATAACGAGGGGTATGGGAACAAGAACTAATATGCCAGTGAATGCCTGAGAAACTGAATATGTATGTGATTATTCTTAACAGGAGGAGTCACCTCAATGGATGGATTTCTCGTAAAATTCTTCCCCACAGTTTACAGACAAAAAAGGCATGCGCATGAAAACAACTACTGCAAATACAACAGCCAAGGCCTTGCAGCATTTACCTCTTCTCTATATCTTTCTGGCTTGGTATCATCTCTGGTAGCCTCGCCTATCACACGGAAGTATGGACGTCGAGGAAGTATCATCTGTGGTGGATTAAGCTTTATTATAGGAGCAACTTTAGATGCTTCGGCAGTAAATCTGGTGATGCTCATTTTAGGTCGGATCATGCTTGGTGTAGGCATTGGATTTGGCAACCAGGTAAACTATCTCCACCATTGAACTGATTCAGCCCGGGTTTCTACAGTATCAAAAACAATCGTGCTATATTGCCAAAATTATTTGTCCACTTCCTTGACAAAATGTCGTGGACTGTTTACAAAACAGTTAGTTTTTATACTGAATCATCTACTGTCAACATTGTATCTGTAAATAAGTAGGCAATTTTTTTTTGTTAAAATGGCTTATTCCTATCCAAAAAGGCCTTAGCTTGGCATAGAAGAGTTCAAATGCTACGTGATCACAAAATATAGCATAACTCCGTATATAAAAACTTACCAAGTTAGAAATGTTAAAATGGAAGTAACGAAAATTTCTTGCTCTCTTTTTCTTGTTTGTGCTTGAAGGCAGTGCCACTGTATTTGTCAGAAATGGCACCACCTCATCTACGAGGAGGCCTTAATATGATGTTTCAATTGGCAACGACACTTGGGATCTTTGCCGCAAACATGATAAATTATGGAACGGAAAAGCTTCGGCCATGGGGGTGGAGGCTTTCCCTAGGCCTTGCAGCAGCACCAGCTATTTTGATGACAATAGGCGGAATATTTCTTCCTGAAACCCCTAACAGCTTAATTGAAAGAGGACTAAAAGAAAAGGGACAAAAAGTTCTCGAAAAAATAAGGGGAACCTCAGATATCCACGCAGAATTGCAAGACATAATTGATGCGAGTGATCTTGCAAACTCCATTAAGCATCCTTTCAGAAACATCCTTGAGAAGAGGAACAGGCCCCAGTTGATCATGGCAATCTTCATGCCAACTTTTCAGATACTCACAGGCATAAATTCCATTCTTTTCTATGCCCCTGTGTTGTTTCAGAGTATGGGATTTGGCAGAAATGCTTCTCTCTATTCTTCAGCCATGACTGGAGCAGTACTCGCTTCATCCACTTTCATATCTATCGCAATTGTCGATAGATGGGGCCGCAGAGCTTTACTGATTAGCGGAGGAATACAAATGATTGTATGTCAGGTAAGAGACAACCATCTTTTCTTCTGACCAACAAAATATCGTAATACACCTCATGGAATTTGGAAAGACTGAAATTTCTGACTATTCAAGCTGAAACAGTATAATCTATGTACACGATGCATTATATATAAATAGCTGAAACATGCATGATTAGTATTAAATGGTGCCTCGATTACCTAAATTGTTAACGGTGTGATGCAGGTGATAGTAGCGATCATACTGGGGCTCAAATTCAGCAGTGACGAGGGACTTTCAAAGAGCTTCTCGATATTAGTTGTAGTTATCATCTGTCTCTTTGTTGCAGCTTTCGGGTGGTCATGGGGACCTCTTGGCTGGACAGTCCCGAGCGAGATATTCCCATTAGAAACTCGATCTGCTGGACAGAGCATTACAGTGGCAGTAAATCTATTCTTCACATTCATAATAGGACAATCTTTCCTCTCCCTTTTATGTGCATTCAAGTTTGGGATTTTCCTCTTCTTTGCGGGTTGGATTACCATCATGACAATCTTTGTCTATCTCTTCCTTCCCGAGACTAAGGGTGTGCCGATCGAAGAGATGATATTCTTGTGGAAAAAACACTGGTTCTGGAAAAGGATTGTCCCCAGATACTCAGAGGCTGAAGGGGAGTAGTAATGGTATCAAGATACTCAGTCAAGCAAAAGATCAAACACATAGGGAGCAATTCCGGCCGGCAGATAGTTCGCCTGTAGTAGACAAGATTCTAATGCAATTAGTTCAAACTATTATAGTTTGTTAATGAGGTTCTTAAGAAAGGGAAATGAAATCGATTCTGTTGAAATTTCCTAACACGACAATGTGATCTCCATTGCCAACATATGATCAACCACCTTTTATTTAAATACATGAGGGACTAATCTGGAATGAAACATAAAGTTTGATGACTATTTTGAAATAAAAGAAAGCGGAGGAATCAAATGGAACTAGATGCACCAAAATCAAAACTCACCATCCAATAATATTGTTATATATATAATCTCCTAATAAAATTGTAATTTTTTTTTTTATAATCTCTTATTAAAAAACTGTAATTTAATTTCAAAATAGTTAAGAGTTTTGTTGTTTAAAATATGTAACATAAAAGTGAAATAAGAAAATATACTCCATGGGAAATAAAGATCGCTTTGAATCGATGAATTTTAATCCAATTTAATTTTTTTCTTGTAGAATCAATTAGTTCACACAATTATAATGAAAATACATTTAAAATGAAACTCGAAAAACCCGAATCAAATTACCCAATATCAATCGTTATTTCTTTTTATGAAAAAAAGTGACACAACAATATAAGGCCCAATAAACAATACTATGATTCAGCTAAAAAAAAATTGATTAAATTTTGAGTAAAATTTGCTCAAAATCCGATTTTATCTGAACCAGGGCAGTAAAAAAACCTGATATGTTCAAAACCAAAGAGAGCCCAATATTATTTGTTCACCAATGTAAGCAAATTTGTAAGCTTAACTGAACAGCCAGGCGGCCCAAATCCAGAGGCCATCGTCTTTTACTCTTTTTCTTCATTTTCCAGCCAAATAGCCGCCGGACTCTTCTGTGCCCTTCGATCCTGGGTGAATTCTCTGTCTATTTTCTTTCTTGCTTAATTCAGAACCGACCCTCAAACGAATTTTGAAATTTCAGGTTTTTTAGTTTTTCCTTATCCGGCTTGTTTCTAATTTATTTGCATTCAATCAGGTAAAACTATCGTGTATTGTGGTGGGTGTGTGGGTGGGTGTGTGTGTGTTTTTCCTCCTTTTTTGAAAATGTCAAATTTGTTTATGTTATTCAGAGCTAATTATGTAGAGTTTGTGCAGGTAAATTGGGGAGTGCATTTGTTAACGTTGATATACTGGACTTGTTTGTAATTGCAATACTGTGCCTTCCTTTGCTTTCTTAGTTTTAAAATTCTTTAATTTGACATTGTTGCAAGCAGAGTACTATTTGGTTAAAGGGATTTGTAAAAGAATGCATTAATATTTTTTTGTGGATTTTTTCCGCTTTAAGGTTTCCTTATTTTGTCCAATGAAAGAGCGAAAGTGAAACTGTGAAAGACTGCAATGCAGTCTGTAATCAAAACGCAGTGAATGTCCTTAAGGATGAATAGTGCAGTGTTAATTTTTATTCTTGTTTTCACTTGTCCAGAGAATGACAGAATGTGTAACTCAATTAAGTGTGGAAAAGGGATTGCCTAAAAAGATATAATTAGTGATTGTTTGTGGAACTCCTTAAGTAGATTCCCTATTCAAACCAGTTTGGTCTGTTCTCAGCAACCCAGGACCGAACATGTTTTTGCCCAACAATAGCCAATAGTTATAGGAGTTTGAAGACCAAGTTACTTAACCTCCTGAATAAGATTGATTCAAAGGCAAATCCAATTTTCACTCTCTCTCCATATATAATTTAATCCGCAGGGTTCACTGAATTATTTTCATCAGATTATACCATGCTAGGACTTCGTACTCTTCCATCTTCATTTTAGATTGTTTTTGTTTGACTGTGAGGAAATTTTGGTCATTTCTTGAATTTCAATTGCATGCAGGTACTTGCATGAATGCAAACTTTACAGTTTCATTCATATCATTGACGTGTTTATGTATGCGTGTGTGTGTCTGTGTATATATAAGTCATCTCACTACCCCTCCGTCCTACCGTCTGGGCAATGTGAAATAGTGAACAAACACGTCTGTTTATGGCTAACCTGTCCTGTTTCAGTTATGTGATAAATGGGCAAGCTAACTGTTTTTTTTGTCCCTGCAATATCATAACATAGCTGATGCAGTTCTACATCCTTGTTTGCCATTAATATGATTATGAGATTATCAGTGTGAAAAGGAGAGTAACATGGTTTTCAAATGAGGAAAATCATATGATTTTTCATTAGTTTAATTCTTCAATTTTCTGCATTTGATTAGTTAATGAATCCTTTTTGAACTGGCTGGAAATGTACGTCTCTTTATATTTTTTTGTTGAATAACTTTTGGTCTTGGTGAGAAGTGTTCCTCTTATAAATGTTATAAATGACTGTTTAACCAGCTTACATAGCGGAGCCAGTTAAAGAGAAAAGATGCCTCTTTACGACTGCATGCTTTTGTTAAAGCCCCATGTCAAGAAGGAGTCCTTAATGGAACTAGTTTCCCGGGTTGGGAAGCATGTTTTTAGGAAAAATGGAGTGGTCACTGATATGAAGTCCTTTGGGACTGTTCAATTGGGTTATGGCATCAAGAAGCTTGATGGAAAATATTATCAGGTAAACAGTTTTAGCATCATCACTGCACATTAATTTCTTATACTAAATTTTGTTATATGCTGCCTTTTAGTTGATTAGTAAAGTGTTAAAGACTTTTGTTGTTTTTACTACTTTATATCCTTGTATCCATGTTTTACATATTTGCAAATTGTGACATTTCAAATTGTCTGAAATTTAGCTGTATCTTCCATTACAGTCTTTTTATCTATTAAGAAGGTTGGGCGATCCGGCGTTGCATGTAAAATACTTTGACATTCAGTTTTAATTAAAATAAATTGCAGAAGTCCTTCAGTGGTTATTTTTAATATGGCAGAGGTGAATTCTTTTTGAATCTTGTGAAGTATCCATATCATTTCTCGCATCCCCTTCGACCTATCTCCTAGAGAAAACCCATCTGAAGTACAAGGTACAAAGCAGTATGCATATATATGTTGAGGATGAGTAGTGAGGAAAAACTACAGTTAAACTTGGATTATCAGTTGAAACTGAAGTTCTCTTAAGATATTGACTGTAGATCTTTCAATTATCTCCATCAGCGTTTTTCTGGGAGTAATTTTTCAAGGATTGGGAAAGGAACTACTAAATGTTTTGGTAATCCATATTTCTAGGGGTGTGGTGATTCTTCGAGGATTAAAAAAACAATTACTAAAGGTGCCTTTGGTTTGTTGTTTTCAATTTTTTATTTTTCAAAATACTAAAATCATGTTGGGTCTGTTATCTCTGAAAATGCATTTTCAAAAACTTGGTTAAACTCATAATATAAAGGATTATGCAACTTGTACATAAAAATGGTACATAAGAAATTACATAAAATGATGTGAGGAGAAAAGATTGATAAAAAAATTGATCGAATTTTAAACTGATAAATGATTGAGTGACTTGTGGCATTATGTAAATGTATTATGTAAAGTTTAATGTACATGTAACAAAATCTTAATATAAAACTCAAAATACATTTATGATCTTTTGAGTGTTTTTAGTGAAAATTAGAAAATACTCATAACATGGAAAACAAGTGTCTAAATAAAATTCTATTTGAATGAACTTTGAAAAAATAAAAAAATAAAATAAAATAAATTCTAACAAATAAAATTTGGAAATTTGGAAAAAATAAAATAAAAATTGAAAAAATAGAATATAAAATTCTAAAAAGTAAAAAATAAAAATTCTGAAAGATAAAATTATAGAAATTTCTAAAAGAATAAAAATAAAAATGGTTCAAGCTATTAATGATTTTACACAAAAAATTTTAAAAATATTAAAATGAACACACATAAAATTATCTATCCACATTATTAATTTTTATTTTTACTTCCTATGAGAGAGAGAAAAAATATTGCTCTCCTTTAAATATGCCAAAGCCAGGTTACTTCATCGGAAGATTGGACATCTATATATAATACTAATAGAATGTCTTTAGTTGATATATTGCACTTTTTTTTCCTCATGTATTTTGTTTTTGTTTTCATTTTGCATATTCTCAAAACATTGCTTCAGTATGTTGGAGGGTAGGGTTTTACCTTTCTTCTATATTATCTGCTCCCTTTCTCTTTTTTGTTTCCGGCGTTTTGAGTTAGAAACTGGATTTTGGATTCAATGACAGACGAGTTTTGTATAATTTCCCTGCTTTATAAATTGATGCTTAAGGTTACCAGTTCATACCTTTATCGACTGATTCTATAAATATCATTTAGGGCCAACTGATGCAAATGACGATGATGACACCCCCCAGTATGAACAAGGAACTGCATTACCTAAACAAGGAAGACCGATTGCTTCGCTGGCTCTTAGTTAAACACCGTGACATCAAATATGGACTGGAATTTTTGAGTGAAGATGATTCTAAAAATGAGCTTAACAGGTTCAAAAGCAACTTATATGATGATGAAGACACTGATGAGGACGAAGACGATGAAGATGTCGACAATGAATATCAATTGGAGCAAGCAGAGACAAAGGATGCCTGAAAAAATGATGTCACTCACCATGAGTTTCATTCGTCTGTTGTCACTCTTTTTTTTTTTTTTTTTTTTGCCCAATTC
>NC_036247.1:34547249-34558781 GCF_002742605.1 Olea europaea var. sylvestris
GAAGAATTGTGCAAATACAATCTGGAAATTTAAGACCAACTAGAACATAAATTCCCGAAGGAGAACCACCTCGTGTATTAGAGCCAAACATTATCAGAAAAAAATAGACATTTCTTTCTTCACAGACCTTCACGTGGAAATTCCTATGGCACCACAGCTTGCACATTTTAACGTATTCTCCCCGTCGCTTGCTATGAACTATTGGCATCTGTCCTTTTTTCCCAACAGTTCTGAATGGATTTGACAACATTGTGCATAAGAAACTATTTTGTCACATATTTTTCAACCCGACGAAGCAACCTTTTCGCTGTATTCAGTGAGATGTGATCAAGAAAAAGGCAACAGGCTTTAGAGATAGGGAGAAGCTGACAAAAAGTTATTGGCTTATAATGAATTAGAGATGCCATTTTGCAACTAATTAACTTTGGAGTCTTACTTCAAGTCAACTTTGATGATGGAGTTGACAAAGAGTTTTTGGCCACTAAAGAATTAAAGATGCCATTATGCAGCTAGCTGCATTTAGAGACTTTGTTTAAGGGCCATTCGACATGGCTTGTGAGTTCTTGAGATTCAAACATTGCTTTTAAATTTGTTTGATTAATTTTATAAAAATATTTCTTCTCATAAAAGAGCTTATGGAGGAAGTTGACACAACAAGATTTCATTCAAAAGTTCCTTGAGTTCTCAAATATCAATTAAGATAGTTTTTATACAAGAAACAGAAGTAAAAGCAAAAGCCTACCAACCGAGTCTTAAGTCAACTTATGATCAGATAAAAACAATGTTAATTCATATACAAAATGCTGAGAGACGTCAAAGATTGGAAAAATTCCCCTACATAATATAATATTTATTCAAAACAAGCTGCTGTAATCAATAACCCCTCAAGCCCTTTAATAATATTGTATTGCAATAAAAATAAAAAAAATAAAAAAACGAACGAGTAACTAACATAATCAAATTAACTCGATTAAGTTCCATGCAATTCTCCAGCTGTGACTTGTGAGCTTCAATTAAGGTCCAATCAGGCTTCATTTCATTTCTTCACCAAACATTCTGCATAATTCCTTCTTATTTTCCAGTCATTAATTTCGTCGATTAAGGGCTAAACATGCTCCAAATCTGTCTTCATCATTTTCTCCATATTGATGAAGATTCTTCAAGCCAATTTCTCGATAAAGAATGTTGTTGGAGGCTGCATATAGTCTAACATTCTTTTTGAACTTAAACATGCTTAAATAATTACAAATTGCGCAATGCTTCTTCCAGTTAAATGAAAGTTAATAGTATTTTAATATACATCACCGAGATGTAGAGCACAAAAACGAACGACAGAAGAAATGAAGAAGAATAGGATGAACGCAAATGACCGCAGTTCTAAAAGCGTTATTTGCTCTCTCTAGAAACGAAGATGCTTTAAAGACTCCGAGCAAATAGCCTTAGCAGATTTATTAAGCTTATAACCGGATTGCTTAAGCATTAAAGAAATCCGGGAATAGGAACTCAAGAAAAATAAATTGAAGTTGTATAAAGGTTGGATGATTTTGATTCGCATGTCTGAGAGATGTTATATGTTTCAATCATAGAAAATCATCCTATTTATATTGAAAGACATCCCTTTTGATGAATGGAACATGGTTATTAGTGAAAAGGCATCAAATAAGATGAAGAGGTGCCTGAAAACTAGCCTAATGGCTAGTTTCAAGTTTGAAAAAAGTCAGTCTTGCGGCCTTGACACTATATGAATGGCAGCGCGCCCATGCGACCAGCAGAGAAAAAATTTGTGCTGGTCGTGCTTGGGCTGTCGACCTATTTTTCGGCCCTCTTGAGTCCTTCGTCCCAATCTTAAATATTTGAACGATATACAACAATCCCCACTTATAAAAAAATTCTCTAACAAAATTGAAAATAAATTGTTTCTATGCATAAAGTAGGTTATCCTTGGATTTGAACCTTGCCTTAGTACAAACATCTCTGAATAAAAAATGTACTTCTATCCCTCAAAAATGATTTTAATAACATTTCTATCTAAAATAGTATTATAGTTTTGACGATATCAACTCAAGTGATACAGGACGCAAAGTATCAATCTTTTAAAAACTAGGGTTAAAATTGCTCATGTTTTTAGTTGGGTGGCTTCAAAAAACCATCCTTTTAAAATCGTCCCTCTCGCAACAAGAGTTATTCCTACAAAAGGTGTATACTATCATTACCAACATCTTTGGTAGAACTTCCTTTTAAAAGCTAAAACGGACTTGTTAGAGTAAATTGTCTGATGTGTTCGTAACAGTTTAAGGTAAACTTTAATTCAGCCCTGAGCCCCATTAATTTCTTGTAATGTATTATGGAATAGTAAATTAATGGAAAATGTATGGTTAAAAAAGAATGAAAAAATTTGATTTGCGTGTAATATTATTTTAATAAAAAATGTGTGATTAAAAATGAATACTGTAGAAAAAATAATAGAAAAGACTGGAAAAAGATGGGGTTTAATAATTTGACACTCTAAATAGAGCGGTTATAAAAAACTTGATTCGAGTAATTTAATTTTTCATTTTCGACTTCCAATCTGTTGCTGTTTATATCTTGGGAGTGAAATCTACAGAGTTGTATGATTAAAACTTACTGAGATGCATAATTATAAAACAAATTATTGTGGTTTTATTGGAGTCTAATCATGTGACTAGGATAATGCACCTAATACAAATAGGGCTCCAACTCTTTTGACCCTAAATGGAATCCGGTCCAAGTTTAGTTACTTTTCCTTTACTTTCGCTTTATCCCTATGCCACACGGTCTATTCATTTACTTTTCAAATTTAAGGAAACTTTATGGAAATTTGCTAAAAATAGTGCTATAATTAGATGTGATTAATGCATTTTAGCTTGGTTTAGGTTTGCTAAAAATATACATATAAAAGTTGATGATATGTGTGAGAACATGATAGCATTGAATTTGTGGTTAACCATGCCATGAGTTGATATCATTAAATTTATTTTTATTCAGATGGTGAAAGTGTAATGAAAGACTCAATAGAATTGTATATATTCTTCTGATCATTTGAATTTTCTACCACCACCAAAGAATTTTGAGGAAATGAACCGAGATTACCAAACACTCATCTAAGTCATCTTCCATGATTAGGTAGGAAATATAGGACTTTTTATTTTAGTTGCAGTAGTGTAAAGATCCTAGTTTCAACATATTTTGGTCTTCATTTTCGAAGTAGGAGCTCAATCCACTGTGCTGTGTTCACTCTTTTTCTATCAACGAAAAAGTATTTATGGATTTCATGAAATGTATAGTTAAAATTAAGTGTTGACTTTAATTTTCTATCAACTTACCAAACACATAATATTATTTTATGAACTGTCAATTATAGTGTTTCCACTAGGATGCGAGAATAATCAAATAAAACTTATTACCTAGAGCATGCTTAGTTAGGCTTAAGAAAAAAGAAGCAACTTTAGAAGTAAAAACAAGTACTTGTTAAAAAGCTCTAAAGTTTTGGATTGCATTTCTTTGCTTATAGATTTTGTCTGTCATCAAATTACATAAATGTTTTCAGAATGTTTTACTTGATATTTAAAGCCAACGCTTTGTTTTTCAAGGAATTTTTTCCATTTCCATGTCAAAAATCATGTTGCAGTTTGGTTTATGAACTGCAGGAGAATCTCACTTATTTTCGTCGAAGAGTGTACTTTTGTAGTCAAGGAAAAAATTGGATTTCACTGAGAATCATATGTTGGAGGAATTTTGTGAATAGTGATGCCAAAACAAGTATAATAATGGTTTGTAAATCCGTGCCGAAAATTGGACAGAGTAACATCAAAGAAACCACACACAAGAAGAAGAAGAAAGTAGGGACAAAGCCGAGGCAAGAGTTGGACTCTTTGTCCTTAAGTCGAATTTACCCCGCAACGGTGCCTACGGATTTCGGCAATCGACTTCCAAGATACAACGGCTACACTTGTATTTGTAGCACTTCAAAACACAAGTACAACGAACCAAATTTAGGCTTATGTACTCCAAGGATGAAATGAAGGAAAATCAAAATAAATGAAATGATTTTGATTTTGGATAGAAGAGAGGATGAGAGATGTTTTGCATTTCAAAATTGTGAGGAATAGGACACCCAAAGGGTCCTATTTATAGACCATGAAAGGGTGTGGACGAAATGGTTGAGGCCAAACCATGCACCATTTCCAAACAATGCACCTTTATGAAAAGGTCGATCCCCGTTTGTGCGCCCCGAAGCGGCGAAGTGGCAAACAATTTTGCCTAAACGGATTGAGTCGAGCTTTTGAGTATTTGGCCGAAGTCGATACGAAGTCACTTTAATCGATTTTCAATTCTCGATTTATTTAACCAATATCCAACATCATATTCTTTTATTATTGATAAAGTGAAAGGTAAATTGGAATTCACTTATGAGCTTATTTCAATTTGGGCTAAAAAATAAGCAACCTCACAAGATAAGCTGCATGTTTCAGTTGAACTTATAAGCTAATTTGATCATCTTACAGGTCCATCCAAACATACTCCTAATCTTTGTCCATGTGTTAGCATGAAATTTTTCTTCGCTATGCTCTCGAATCCTATTGGTTTCAAAATTTTGAAGGTTACATCTTATAATAGCATCGATTAGCTGTCTCAATATGCTCGAAAATAAAATTCTTTATTTTTAACATTATTTTAACTTTCTCGAGCTAAAGTTAAGAATTCACTTTTTTCTTGAAGGAAGAGATTATTTGCATTAGCATTTGATTGAATTATTCGAGTCAATTTTCGACACCTTTTCTACTATGAATTATTTGAGTCGATTTTTGACACCTTTTCGACGACCAAATGAATATAATACTGTGTATTCCATCTTAAGATAAGTAATTAGAGAATAAAGAAGAGTGTATTTACAGAAAAAATTATTGTCCTTTCTTTGTTTAGCAAATTAAAGACAAATGCTGCTTAATTTCAGTCTAATCCAATTCGAAATCTTTGCACGCTGCAACGCACTGATGCATGAGATTTATAGAAATCTGTGCAGAAAGTTTGTTTTTTCGTTTACTGTGTAATAAATGCAAATTTTTTTTACTTTTCGGCGGAAAACAAATATCCTCAATAACTGTGCATGCAATTCATGAAGTGTCCATTTTGGCACCATTTTCTCTAAACAAATGGTTGTGGAATACGAATTCAAATGCAAATCTGAGTCAAAATTTTCCGTTTCTTGTTTGAATTTCACGTAACAACTCCCCCAATAATTTAAATAATCCAATTAAGACGCAAAGGTTGCAACAACGTTTGGCAAGATTTCTTCTTCGTTTTTATGCAAAAGGGCTTTCTAAAGAAATTATTTTAAGTTAATCTTTTTATAAAAATTCTTCAGTCAGACAAGACACTTTCAAAATATTATTTTAATAGATTTAAAAATAACTTATTAGTGTCAATGACAATTTTTATTTTTACTTTTTTAAAATACTGTCAAACAGCCCTATATCTGTCTCACGAAGTACTTTCACTATCAATATTATTTTCATTCTATATACATTATTATTGTGTCGTTACGGTCCATTAATTGTCTAGGATTGGCCGATGTTTATACCGTAGGAGTAGTTATTACTTTTTCTTTGAGCATTCTACTTTTTCCCCGACATTGCTCCTCTAACTTTCACCATTCAAGCACAATCATTAAAAATTGTAGTCCTAGACCCACAAAAATATTAAGGGAAAAAATTTCAATCCTCGACTACGAAAAAACAAAAAGGGAAAAGCTATCGGATTTTGCTCCTGTTTGGTTTAGCTAGCTAAAAAAATAAAATAAAATAATTAATTAAAATTTAAGTTAAAATTAATATTTTAATCACACATTTTATGACTCACAGTTTTTCAACTCCTTATTATCCATTTTTACTACCACTTCTGGTAGACCTTACTAGTTCCTGCCCAAGCTACTGCTCAAATTCACAGCTTCACCTTAATGGATTCTACTCCAGTGTCTAAAGGAGATGCTTCTTAGATAAGAACCCTTATTATTCCATAATGGCGAACAGCATTATACTAAATTAACATATCCCTGGTCCCCTCTTGTTCAAAAAGCAATTAAATTATGTTCCTCTATCAACTGTTAATTACTACGCATTTTCCATCTTTTTCTTGAAACTTTCTCTATTCCCCATGCATCATTCACCAAACATAAACATATCAAAAAGAGACACGCATACAGACACTACTTCTCCTGGGGTCTCTCTCTAAATTAGTCCTCTTTCTTCTGCACTTGTGATGCAATTTCCTATGGGGATTCTCCGTTATTTGTATTGTTTCACTATTTTTGCAGTTTCTTTGATGTTTATGGTGAAAGTTTTGGCTTCTGATCCTCTTTCTGATGCACTCTTGAGCTTTAGATCTGAGGTTATTGATGATTCCAACAGTTTAAATGACTGGTTTGTGCCTTCTGGAGTGAACCCTTCGGGGGGAATTCTTGCATGTTCTTGGACTGGAGTGAAATGCAGTCAAAATTCTTCAAAAATTATCGGTTTAGACCTGTCAATGAAGAATCTTAAGGGCTCATTATCAGGATCACAGTTCAATCTCTTTGTTGACTTGTTTGATTTGAACCTTAGTCACAATTCATTCTCAGATAAACTTCCTGCTGGGATTTCTAGCATCACCAATCTAAAATCCCTGGATATCAGCAGGAACTATTTTTCAGGCCATTTTCCAAGTGGGTTTTCCAAATTCCAGAATTTGGTTGTTCTTGATGCGTTCAGTAACAGCTTTTCAGGACCTTTACCGGCCGATATTTCTGAAATTCAGTCCCTCAAAGTACTGAATTTTGCTGGGAGTTACTTCCGTGGACCAATCCCATCAGAATATGGTTCGTTCAAGAACCTTGAATTCTTTCATCTGGGAGGAAATAGTCTAAGTGGTAACATACCTCCAGAACTGGGGAAGCTGAAAACACTGTCCCATATGGAGATTGGGTATAACAGATATGAAGGAGAAATTCCATGGCAATTTGGGAACTTGAGTGAACTCAGATATCTTGATATTGCTGATGCCAATCTATATGGTTCAATCCCAAAGCAAATCAGTAACCTTACAAAACTGGATTCACTTTTCCTCTTCAGTAATCAGCTCACTGGAAATGTTCCACGGGAATTCAGCAAAATTTTGCCCATCAAAAGCCTGGATCTTTCGGACAACCTACTTTCCGGACAAATTCCGGATAGTTTTTCAGAGTTGAAGAATCTTAGGCTTCTAAGCCTTATGTACAACAAGTTGGATGGCTTTGTGCCTGAAGGAATTGCTAAGCTTCCACAACTTGAAACTCTGCTTCTATGGAACAATAACTTTTCAGGTTCACTCCCAGAAGACTTAGGAAGACACTCAAAGCTCAAATATGTGGATGTTTCGACGAACAATTTTGTGGGTAGCATACCACCTGATATATGTTCAGGAGGGGAGCTAATGAAGTTGATCTTGTTTTCAAACAATTTTATTCAAGGGCTGTCTCCATCTATCACCAATTGTTCCTCTCTTGTTCGTGTTCGACTGGAAAATAATTCATTCTCAGGTGACATATCTTTGAAATTTAGTAATATTCCTGATTTATCTTATCTGGACTTGTCTAGAAATAGATTCACAGGAGGAATTCCCACTGATATTGATCAAGCTTCCGGGCTTCAGTACTTTAATGTGTCCAATAATCCAATGCTTGGAGGCATTATACCATTAAAAACGTGGTCTTTGCCTCGTCTTGAGAACTTCTCTGTGGTTTCTTGTAGCATATCGGGCAATATTCCTCCCTTTCAGCATTGCAAATCCTTGACTGTCATTGAATTTAGTGCAAATAAGTTTTCAGGAATGGTCCCAGAAAGTATTTCCAATTGTAAGGAACTTGTGAGCATAGATTTAGCTAACAATAACTTAACAGGTCCTATTCCTTTAGAGTTGGCTAAACTTCCTGCTATTGGCGTTATAGACATGTCTCGAAATAGTTTCATCGGTCCAATCCCATCAGAATTTGGAAACTCTTCGACCTTAAAACTTCTGAATGTGTCCTACAATGACATCTGGGGTTTAATTCCTCCACAGAGGACTTTTAGAATGATGGATAGAAGTGCATTTTTTGGTAATCCGAAGCTCTGTGGGGCACCTCTGAGACCTTGTCGTGAAAGTGTGATTCCTAATGGACTAGAATTGGGAAGTAGAAGAACTCAAAAATTAGCCTGGATTCTGATCATCTGTGCAGTCATAGTCCTATTCATCATGACTGTGGTTTTTGGGATATTTTACTTCAAAAGAGGACGTAAAGGCCAGTGGAAAACGGTTGCTTTCAGTGGACTTCCCCAGTTCACAGCAAAAGATGTTTTGAGGAGCTTTAATCCTGTAGAAGTCCTGGAGGAAGCACCCGCATTGCCAGATTCAATTTGCAAAGTAGTTTTACCCACAGGAATAACTGTTTCAGTGAAGAAGATTGAATGGGAACCAAAAAGAATGGAAATTGTGTTGCAATTTTTGCACAGGATGGGAAATGCAAGGCACAATAATTTGACAACATTGCTCGGGATGTGCTACAACAGTCGTCTGGCTTATCTGTTGTATGACTACTTGGCTAATGAAAATTTGTCGGAAAAGATCAGAATGAAGAGGGATTGGCCAACAAAGTATAAGATAGTGATTGGAATAGCAAGGGGACTCTGCTTCCTTCACCATGAATGTTATCCAGCAATACCACATGGAAATCTAAAGGCGAGTAACATAATGTTCGATGAAAATATGGAACCTCATTTGGTTGAATATGGACTCAAATCAATAGTTCAATCGACTAGTCTATTGCAAGCAAAAAACACAAAGGAGACAGGTACATGCTCAATGCGTAATATTTCCTTTTTCCACCATTTCTTTTTTACTTTCTTATATGTTCCTTTCTTGTTTATAGACAAATTATACTATTGTCTTAACTTGTAAATTTAACTGTCATTACTGAAACTTGTACATATACATTAAGCTATATCAGGTAGTATCAAAGATGATTTCTATCTTCGTGTTTATTCATAATGAGCAAAACAAATTATAACTTCCAATAACTTCATAAAGGCTCTAGTAAAGAGATAGTTAAGGTAACTTGTAGATATACATGTAGCTTTGTGTAACCAGATTACGAACTCACTTAGCAGTTTATGTGCAAACTCATGGCATTAGCGGATTAGATAGTACTTGACAATATTAGAGAAGAGGAAATAGCATTAATATTTGGTTCATTTTATTGTTCAGTAAAGTAATGCATACAAAATAGGCACTCACTATTATTATTTTTAAGATATTACTCCAAACTAAAGTCACTCCCATCCTGCCGACCGTTATATATATATATTTTTTATATTTTGTTTGCTTTTATTTATTTGGACAGGTGAATTCAGCACAACCAAGAAGGAGGAGCTCTACATGGATGTATATAATTTCGGGGAAATCATTCTCGAGGTCTTAACAAATGGTAGACTGGTGAACGCGGCATCCAGCATAAGCAACACTCCAAAAGAGATTCTCATAAGAGAAATTTCTAATGAGAATGATATTGATTCCTCTAACTCATTCAAAGAGGAGATAAGGTTGGTTCTTGAAGTTGCTTTGCTATGTACTACAAGTAGACCATCAATGAAAGATGCACTGAAGATGTTATCAGGGTCAAAGTCTCAAACAAATGGCAATGGCTCTTAGAACACAAGGCATCCTTTATAAAAGTTGCAGTTATAAATCATAAACAGATGTATGCACTTCAGCTTGCCATTGTAGAAAGTTGATTTTTTTGTTTGATTGGTTTTATAATTTGCTGTAAGATATATGAAAAATTCTTGTTTCTACTTTCAATAGTTAAGTGTTTAGTACTGTATTTTTTTTCCACATATGGTGGAATTTTGATTCTCGGAGCTTATTTGGAGTTCTTAAAAGTATTCTGTTAGTGTGGATATATCATATAGGAAAGAGAGAATTTATCATTTTTGAGTTATCTGCAATTCCTGATCACATATTTCATCATTTCTCTGTACTTTGCCTCTTTTTGTGGATAATCTGGTTCTTAGCATAAGCTTCTTGTTACTGCTACCTTCCCATAGATGCAGACTAGATGTTTTTTCGATTTATTAGTTCTAAAATCTACTTTTGCTTTCCCATTTACAGGGGATCTTGAAGTGGTGATTAATAATGAATTTTTGTTTACTGAGTTGAGACTTTTTTGGTTGTTACTTATCTGAAACCTTATTTAGAATCTGCTCTTAATGCTAATTTCTTAGTGTTTGTAACTTGCATGTCCCCTTCCTTGTACGCTTCTAATTATTTGCACTATGTAGATGCACCGGCTCTTATTTCTAGACTTTTGGATAAACTGATGAAGAGTGACGTATATAGTGAGAGTCATGGAGCAGCATTTGCTCCAACTGTGTAACGACCTAAACCTTGTGCCCGGTTGTTTTCTTGCGTATTGTCAGCTTTTGGGAGGGAATCTTTCCTCTTACCCCTCACGAGTTTTATCGCGTCCCGAAAGATTCAAACCCAAGATTTCTGTCTTATGAGAGACTTAAGTTAAGAGGGAAGACTGTTGGGAATCTACTTATACATGCATAGCGGAATTTAAAATAATTTTCGATTCTCACCACGAATCGTCTTTGTGTTTAGATAGAAATTGTGATAAGATTGTACCTTTTTCAGATCTGCAATCCTTTTGCTTTTCTTTTCGTTCCACAACCTTGATTCGCCACCACAGCTGTCCAATTGTCCAGCCTCCAACGGTGATCCACACAGAGAATATGATTGCAGCCTCTAGGGTTTTCTCTTGTGCCAGCAAGAATAATGAAAACCTTAATGGATCTCAAACCCTAGTTATGTATTTATATAAACCCAAACAGGCTCGGTCCGGTCCGGTCCAATAATTAATTAATCCAATTAATTAAACCCGGTCCGTGAATTAATTAATCCAATTAATTAATTCAAAAATATAAATAACAAATTCAATTAATTAATTTATCCAACGATTGTTAAATTAACCAATTGGCAATTTGCAATCTTCCAATTCTCTTTTATGTGTGACCCATTAGGTTCCCGACCACGATGCCTAACGACGTGAAATATTATTTTGATCTAATCAAAATTGATAAATTAAAACACCCTTTTAATTTATCGTCAATTCACATTCGCCGTCCCTGATTGACATCTAGCAATGTGTCAGGGCAATACATGTGAGGGGAAATGTCACGTGGTATGACAAAACCAAATTTGTTGGTTTACCGTGAAACTATAATCCCTTCGTCAATATGATCCGATCAATTACGAGATATGGAGTTGTGTCAATCTCGATCATCGATCATATCTTTCACTCCACTATTAAGTCAATATAAATCGAAAACTCCTTTTCGACTTATGAGTACACCTTGACCAAGGATTTCATCATTGACTTAATTGAATGAAACGCAGATCATAATCTCCTACTATCTAAGAGTGACGAATCCTTTATTGATCAATCACAACCTTCATACG
>NC_036247.1:34558808-34560697 GCF_002742605.1 Olea europaea var. sylvestris
CACACGTGATGGTCTATCCGTAATAACGATATCCGTATCTCGTTATTACTTACGACCACGGATGATTTAAGATTCAATCAGATGTAATTTGTATCTCACAATCACAACTCCTTGTGATTAATAAATTACAAATATTTGAATCTACAGACTCTATTATTTATTTAATTGTCTATTAATTAAATAATAGATCTGCCATTTAATTGCATTAATTATATATAAAAGTATTTATGTCCAAAGTTGATTGGACCTAGGGC
This sequence comes from Olea europaea var. sylvestris, assembly GCF_002742605.1. NCBI lineage: Eukaryota > Viridiplantae > Streptophyta > Magnoliopsida > Lamiales > Oleaceae > Olea > Olea europaea. The sequence goes on from NC_036247.1 coordinate 34,559,063, forward strand.
ATAATACTTACAAACTCCCACTTGCACTAGATCCAATCACTTATGTATCAATTATCATAAGTCTACATGACGATCATATTTATACTACGACAACTCTTTGTCAGTGGATCTGCAATTTTATTAAATGTGGAAATTTGCTCTTCTCTTTACGTCATTTCTATGTATTATCTCTCTGATGAGATTATACCGTTTTAATACATGTTTGGATCATTGATGAGACATTAGTTCCTTTGCTTTCGCAATGGCTCTATTGTTATAACAATACTATTGTATGTGATCAACAATATCAGGAACCACTCCAAATTCATTTATGAACATCATGATCCATATTGCAACTCTTTGCTACTTCTGAAGTATCCATGTATTAGGTTTCTACTATTGAATCAACGGTTGCTTCACGTTTGGAACCTTTCCAACATACCGATTAAGAGTAAACCAGTTTCTCCATATGAAATCTTCTCAAGATTTCATCTATGTAAATTGGGATGAGTTAAGCAATCTTCTAGGTCTACCTCTATAGATCAAGTTGCTTATCCCATATCGTTTATGAATAAATCATTTAACAACCATTATTTCAATGATTGAAACATAGGGATGTCGTTTTAGGAATACGAAAAATGCTCCCATTATCTTCTTGTAAACACATAATTCGTTTTCAAATTTGATAAAATCAAACACTTCGACTTTTCATCAAATCTAAGATTTCAGCTCCAAGAGACTTCTCTTAACCTATAGTCACGATATGCAACTGTTGCAAACAAAATCCGAATGGACTTAAGCAAGGCTACAGGAGAAATATTTCACTAAGGTCAACACTTAACCTTTGCTTCTAGCATTGCTTTGTATATATGGATATTCATATCCATATTGACCTTTTCTTTTGTAAACTATTTACAAAAGCTTATGGGCTTTATTCCATTAGGAGGCTTGACCAAGGTCCAAACCTTGTTCACTTGCGTCGAGTTTCATCTCGAGTTTCATGGCCTCTTGCTGTCTCTTTTAAGTCAACACTTGACTTTATTTGTTGCAACTAGCAGGTTCATTATCCTGGATCACTGATTAATGATTCGCACCTTCTTGAAGGTCGAATGAGCCTACTAGATTCACATAGAGCTGTCATGTCCTCAGGAGTCTTTACTTCCTGATCCAAAGTATGTCCCATATCTGATATGGGATCAAACTCAGATTTATCTACTTTGTTAACTATATCTGTGGACTTTTGAATTCTTTCAAAATTCTATTTCACTCCCACTGTCCTCTCCTAGAGTAAACATTTTCTCTAAGAAGACGATATGTCGTGAGACGAAGACTTTCTTCATAATAATAGAATTTATATTCAATTGTCTCCTTTGAATATCTCACAAATATGTATTTATCGGATTTAGTCTCAAACTTATCCGATTTAAGGCGCTTTAAATAAGCGTCATGGCCCCAATCTTTCATATAAGATAAATTGGGACTATTGTCTTTCCATAACTCGTATGGAGTTCTGTTAACCAATTTAGATGGGACATGGTTTAGTATGTTACACACTGCAATCAATGCGTGACCTCAAAACAATTTTGAGAAATTTGCATGGCTTGTTATTAATCGCATTATATGTAATAATTAACGATTCCTCCTTTTAGATACACC
>NC_036247.1:34560852-34626584 GCF_002742605.1 Olea europaea var. sylvestris
TTTGTTTCTCTAATTCTAGTGTGAATCCCTTGAACTTTTCAAGAGTTTCATGTTTGAGTTTTCATCAAGTATACTTGATCATTGATGAAATAAGAGAAACATTACCTAACATTGATTGACATGAATCCATATGCATCACTATGCATTAGACCGGTAATTATGCTGACCTTTCTTCTTTTCAAGCAAAAGAAGATTTGGTTAATATGCCAGACATGCATAATTTGTACTTGTCAAAATGAATTAATCCCAAGTATACATCTTTATGTAACTTTGGAATTACATCTAAATGACAGTCTCTCATGCCAGATTTTAGTAATAATTAGATTATAGTATTTATACCTTATAATTTCTATACTTATTATAGAATCTTTAGTATTAAAGAATATAAATGTCGTTTTATAATTTACCATAGCCATTAGGATCTTTAACAAGATAAACAAGAACAACAATTGTCCTTAACATTAAAATAGTTCATGTCTGAACATGAAATTCATTTTAATGTTCCAGCTATAGTTGGCATAAAACGACATTTCAATACTAAACCAAAAGGCAATGGTAAGAAGTATATTCATACAGGTAATGTAACAACCTTTGCTCATCTCCAACGTGTATGTCAACTTCTCCCTTTCGCAGTGGTCTACTTCTTTTTAGTTTCTCCATATTTGTATAAATATGATATTTACACCTGGTATCATATACCTAAGAAACTCGTGAAGTAGACGTAAGCCATACAATATTCCTTCCAATGACCTTTCATTCTATAATAAAACCAAGGGTCATTAGATTTGGTATTTGTCCTTTCGCTTATACTGTCTTAACCATATTCGGTGCTTTCAAAAAGCCCCTTTAGACTTCCTATTAATATCTTTAAAGGAATCAATGGTTTGCCCACTACCAACTTCGATAAAGGGGTTAACAGTCCTAAGCATGTTAAGCAACTCAATATTTTTGCATTCGAGCTTATTCACGTTAAATTCATAATTAGTTGTGAATAGCTTTAGCTGACAGAGATTACAGGACCAAGTCACTACTTAGTTCATGGTTTATGATTGAATACAGTTGAGACATTTCTCAATGTCAATCATCTTCAGTGTCTAAGCATCGATTGAAGATTACTCTGTCATTTTGCACCGGTATAGTTGTTTGAAAGTCTCATATCCTTCCACACATGATTATTATCATACAACTCTTTGTACTGAAGAATTATGTGTTAATATCTATACTCTCAAGTTGCTTTTGTAACTCAGTGACATAGCTGCAAGTATCACATACGTTACAGTACTATTATCATCACTGCGTTTACTATGGTAGCCACCTCTTCTTTAATCGAGTCATCAGCAGGTGTCTCTGGAAATGGCTACTCAAGGACGTTACCAATTTTCTCATGCATAAGAACAATTTTCAAATTGCAGTGTTAATTAAGAAAATATAGTTTGGTTGTTGGCATCTAGTATGCCATTCAAAACATATGGTTACTCAGATTCAAAAAAATATAAATAACGAAAAAGAAAGAATAATATATATAAAATGCATCAATTAATTTAATATGGTCTTTTATTAAATTAATTATACTCCCACTGTTTAAATAAAATTTATGACCCTCTCAAATAAATTTATGGAGTCCATGCTTGACTCCAAGTGGGCTGGGATCCCATCTATTATATTAAGACCTTGAGTGTACTCAACAAGCCCTAATATAATATTTGGATAGATACTATTATCAATTGTATCTCCATACAACTCCCAGATCATTAAGCTGACAACTCTTTGTTTTCACACATCTTATGTGTTAGCTTAACATGCCTCTAAAATTTATCTCCTTGAGTGTACTCAACAAAAGATAAATTTTAGTTAAGTCAAACCCATCATTCAGAAATATCAAATATTTCATAGTGTCAAACATATCCCTAATGGACCAACCTTGAGTGTACTCAACAAGTTGAGACGATTTGGGACTCTGATTTTTCACTATAATGATGGAAGGCGATTACAAATGTGACTTAATATTTTATGGAGGGATTTTGCATTCACGAGTCTCATCAACAACAATACAATCATATTCTAACTCTTTTAGACAAATGGATCGGATTAATTAAATAATTAATTAATCATATTAATCGATTATTTAATTTGCGGGAATATTTAATTAAAATCAAATTTTAATTAAATAATAAATTAAAGTCCAACTCTAATTCAACAATTATATGGCGGGATTATTTAATTAAAATCAAATCTTAATTAAATATCAAATTAGAGTCAAACTCTAATTTCAAAATGTAAGGCGGTTGAATTTAATTAAAATCAAAATTTAATTAAATGACAAAACTAGGGTCTAACTCTAATTTCAAGATTTTATAGGGCGGGATTATTTAATTAAAATCTCATTTCAATTAAATATCAAATTAGAGTCAAACTCTAATTTCATAACTTAAGGCGATTGAATTTAATTAAAATCAAATTTTAATTACATAGTAAAATTAGAGTCAAACCCTAAATCTAAGATTTTTAGGGTCAACCCGTTTAATTAAAATCAAATTTTAATCAAACACCAAATTAGAGTCTAATTCTAATTGGAATAAATTATAGGGTAAATTGATTTAATTAAAATCTAATTTTAATTAAATACCAAATTAGAGTCCAATCTAATTTCAAGAAGAAATTTAGGGCGAGCTAATTTAATTAAAATCAAATTTTAATTAAACGTCAAATTAGAATCTAATTCTAATATCTAAAATATCTTTGGGTGAATAATTTAATTAAAATCAAATTTTAATTAAACGTCAAATTAGAATCTAATTCTAATATCTAAAATATCTTTGGGTGAATAATTTAATTAAAATCAAATTTTAATTAAACGTCAAATTAGAATCTAATTCTAATATCTAAAATATCTTTGGGTGAATAATTTAATTAAAATCAAATTTTAATTAAACGTCAAATTAGAATCTAATTCTAATATCTAAAATATCTTTGGGTGAATAATTTAATTAAAATCAAATTTTAATTAAACGTCAAATTAGAATCTAATTCTAATATCTAAAATATCTTTGGGTGAATAATTTAATTAAAATCAAAATTTTAATTAAAATTTTAATTTGGGTCAAAATCAAAATTATGGGTCAAACCCAATTAAAATTAATTTTAAAACCATTTCAAAATTGAAATTCAAAACCATTTTGAAAACTTGCAAATTGACCCAATTTTGAAATTAACATCGGACCCTTCCAAAGTTTAAAATTGCAGAACAAGTCCCCTTTTAAAATATTGCAAACTGACCCCTTGACAAATTATCAACAGGGCCCTTGAGATTACAAAATTGCACAGCAGCCCTTCCATTAAAAATTTACATATTGACCCCTTTTTCATAATTGCACCCGGGCCCTCACAATTACATTAATTGCAGAGGAACCCCCGCCTCCACCCGTTTCTGAAAATCCTAAAAAAATTTTTTTTTTTTATTTTACTTCTTTTGGTTTCATGGGGCGGCGACCGGCGCCGCCCCTTCCAGTTCATTGCCCGGCAGAGCGTCGCACGCTGCTGCATGAAGCAGCGCCGAGCGCTGCATTGTAGCAGCGCCCGGTGCTGCCCACCCTTGGGCAGCGGCTAGCGCCACTGCCGGCTGCCCAACGCCGACAACAACATTGTCGCCGACCAGTCCCGTCCTTTGTGTTTAGATAGAAATTGTGATAAGATTGTACCTTTTTCAGATCTGCAATCCTTTTGCTTTTCTTTTCGTTCCACAACCTTGATTCGCCACCACAGCTGTCCAATTGTCCAGCCTCCAACGGTGATCCACACAGAGAATATGATTGCAGCCTCTAGGGTTTTCTCTTGTGCCAGCAAGAATAATGAAAACATTATGGACCTCAAACCCTAGTTATGTATTTATATAAACCCAAATAGGCTCGGCTCGGCCCGGTCCGGTCCAATAATTAATTAATCCAATTAATTAAACCCGGTCCGTGAATTAATTAATCCAATTAATTAATTCGAAAATATAAATAACAAATCCAATTAATTAATTTATCCAACGATTGTTAAATTAATCAATTTGCAATTTGCAATCTTCCAATTCTCTTTTGTGTGTGACCCATTAGGTTCCCGACCACGATGCCTAACGACGTGAAATATTATTTTGATCTAATCAAAATTGATAAATTAAAACACCCTTTTAATTTATCGTCAATTCACATTCGCCGTCCCTGATTGACATCTAGCAATGTGTCAGGGCAATACATGTGACGGGAAATGTTACGTGGTATGACAAAACCAAATTCGTTCGTTTACCGTGAAACTATAATCCTTTCGTCTATATGATCCAATCAATTACAAGATATGGATTTGTGTCAATCTCGATCATCGATCATGTCTTTCACTCCACTATTAAGTCAATATAAATCGAAAACTCCTTTTCGACTTATGAGTACACCTTGGCCAAGGATTTCATCATTGACTTAATTGAATGAAACGCAGATCATAATCTCCTACTATCTAAGAGTGACGAATCATTTATTAATCAATCACAACCTTCATACGATTCTTGACGTACCCGAACGATGTCGTATTAGCGGCCCTTTTCAGAGCAACATCCAATACCGTCAAAGTATGACTGTCCTCATATAAGGTGCCATGACGACCTCAAGTCAAAGGACCAATTTCACTACCGAACGTTAGAGATTAACCACCGACACTCAGATAGTTATCCATGTGGAATCTCTCGACGGGTCTCCAATGTTTTGTTCTATAACAAACATCCACGTGTTCATTTAAGTGTCACCACACTTTAACTTGTGAGATCAGCTACTTACTTCACAAGTAAGAAATGCCACACGTGATGGTCTATCCGTAATAACGATATCTGTATCTCGTTATTACTTACGACCACGGATGATTTAAGATTCAATCAGATGTAATTTGTATCTCACAATCACAACTCCTTGTGATTAACAAATTACAAATATTTGAATCTACGGACTCTATTATTTATTTAATTGTCTATTAATTAAATAATAGATCTGCCATTTAATTGCATTAATTATATATAAAAGTATTTATGTCCAAAGTTGATTGGATCTAGGGCATAATACTTACAAAGATTTCCTCCTAACGCGGACAGTAAGTAAGAGAACAATCGGGCACAGGCTCGGATCATAACAAGCTAGGTCGGTTAAGGGATTGAGAATATCTTCTTTGATGAAGTATCTCAGCCTTACAATAGGGTCTTTCAGACAAGTCTGTTCTATGAAATAGTTTTGAGCTTTTTTTGACTATCTTTGTCACCATTCCCATGACTGCTTCACCAAGACGAGAAAAATGAGGCATCAAATATTAGTTGTTAAAGCAGCTGGCCTTTTCGCTGTTGTTAATTGACCTGTAAAGATTTATCCACGATTAACTATTATCTACAAAGAAAATTGCCTGCTTCTCTTCACAAGAATAGAGGGCAAAGGATATAAGATGGAGTGGGAATAAAGAATGAGAATTTTAGTTTTGGCTTTGAATTTGGAAAAGATGAAGCATATTAGAGAACTTATGGTTGTTTTTTGGGGGTCAGATGAGGAACTATGAATATCAACAAGGGCTGTTAAAAGAGAGTGTTCACGAGATGGGATGGAGGAAAAAATCAACATACTTTGGTCATGACTTATGAGTAAGTTGCAAAAATTTGAAAGCTCTATCAACTCTTAACTGAATTGCATCAACTTAAAATTTCGAGAATAATAAAAAAGAACATAAAAGGGAAAACAATGGAAAGTGAGAAAGCATAATAAACATAGCGAGTGTTAGATTTTGGTATGAAAAATCATTTTGACAATGTTAAAGTTAAAATTTATGAAAAATATTGATTATTAAAAGCAAGTCTAGATTAGGTAATTACTATACGTAGTACAACCTGAATCACACCATAATATTAGGTCACTATTTAATTTACATAAGATGGTATAAAGTTTTCCAACTAATAATGACGTAGACAACTTTACTAAAAATCTACTATTATACAAGGTTCTAAATGCGTAATGCGTCTGTCAACCATTACAAATACACGCGTGTATATGCAAAATATGTGCGTAATCATGAGTTTTTCCATTTTTAATGTTATTTTAAATATTCTAAATTAATAAATAAATAAAATAATGTTGTTGACACATTAAAAGTGCAGCCCAAATCAAATAAGCCAAAAAGTGAAATCCAATTGGAGAATTCAGGATAAAGGTCCAAACATGATTATTGATGAATGCGGTGGAAGCCCATGAACACGGTAACACCATCGCCCAAAGCTTGTAAGACGCCCAGCATCTGAGCAAATGGAGTACCTTACAGTCGCCAAGAGCGATGACCCCGTTATCGCCCAAACCGTCGAATCGCCCAGAATCTTAGCAAGCATAAAACAATATGGTTATCCAGAAATAGCAGTTATTAAGTGATCTTATCACATTCCACGATTCAAGGAGCCCAGTTGAAGGCGGTTGAACGACGAAGAGTAATGGCAACAGTTAGAGACAGCAGTTCCACGACAAGTTAGCCACCATAAAGAAAGTGGGTAGTTATACAGCAATCAAGCAGTTTCTAAGCAATTTGTCACGAAGAAATCATCAAGGGAATATAAAAGGAAGAGAAGACAGAGAGAAAAAGACATTGAATCAAATACTCTCAAACAGAGAATATGTAATTTCAATTTCTTAGTTTAAACTTAAACATTTCTTTTAGTACTCGTGTGCTTGCGCCCCTTAGAGGCATTCTGTTTAGTTTTAATTGTAAATTATCGCCAATAAAACACCCATTTTTGGGACTTTGTCTCAAGAAGTCTGTTCCTTACACAATCATCTGATTCCTTTTTAATTGTTAGCGACTACCCGCGCGAAACAATTTGGCACGCCCAGTGGGACTTTGGTGTTTGGTGTTGTAGATACAAAAGGTGAAACAATATGCCTCACAAATCTGATAAGGAAGCAGCAAGTCATGGAGGAGTCCAGTCTATGATCAAGCGATATGAGGAGCAGCAAAGCTCTCCACGAATAGAGGAACAGAGTCAGAGTAGTCACAGCCGTTACGAACCAATGACAGAGTTGAGTCCTCGAACCATGCATGCATTGCTTGGAGAACTCACACAGGATGTCGTTGAACAGGTAAATCTACGAAATGTTCATAATATGGAGAGATTTACCCAAAATGGGAATACACATTATGACAACATGGCCAAACAATTGAATACATTAAATGAAATAATGAATAAGTTAGTAGGCCAAATTTGTCAGCCAGTTGTGCCTATTGCAAATCACTTTCAAACTAGGACAATCGTGGGACATAATTCCCCAGTCCTAAGTCCAAATCAGGGAATAGAACCACCTTTTGGTCCACCTACTTCAAACCAAGGGGATGGTGTAATGTCAAATCAGAATAGTTGTAATGGTACATCTAAATTGGGGGTAACCTAAATATAAGAAACAATGTCCTAAATAATGGACAGGATACCACACGTGTCAATGATGGAATAAATATTCAGGCTAATGGTAACAATGGTCCAAATCATGGCAACTTTGTTACCAACCAAGGACCAAACATCAGGCATCAGGCGAATCAACCAGTCAACCAACCTGTAGAAATTTCAAACGTCATGTTGAGAAATCAAATTACAGGATCAAATGGCTTTTGCGGTACGTCCTATCATTAGGCCGACTTACACAAAGTCATACCCTGATTGGGTAGACCAAGCATATCCATGACCTAGAGGGTATAAAGTGCCAGAATTCTCATTATTTACCGGTTTAGGAGAGGTGTCTACTCTAGAACACATAGCGCGATTCACACTGCAAAGTGGTAAAGTAATCGACTACCATAAAATGAGGTTGTTCCCTAGTTCATTAACAGGAGTAGCTTTCTCTTGGTTCATCAATTTGCCAGCGAACTTTTTTCAAACATGGCAACAATTGGAGCAATTGTTCCATGCTCAGTTTTATAAGACTGAGTCTGGAGTTATTTTGGCTGATTTAGCGAATTTACGTCAAATACCAAACGAATTGGCAGAAGGTTTCCTTCAAAGGTTTAAGACAACAAGAAGTAAATGTTTTGTACCTTTGCCCGAAAAGGAGTTTGTCAAAATCGCTCAAAGTTGTCTAAGCTTTGATTTGAAAAAGAAATTTCAAGACAGGGAATTTCATGATCTTTTCCAATTGAGCGCAAACGTAATTAGGTATGAACGATTAATAAAAGAAGAAGAGCAAATGAAAAATTCTAGCAAGGAGACTTATTATAGAGACCCAAATTTTGATGTTCATACCATTAATGATAAGTATTATGATCAAACCGAAATGTGTTTGGCCGAATTAATCAAAGGAGACGCGTATACTTGTCCTATAATGGCTAAGTCTAGATCGTCGAGCAAAGATGAGCCTATAAAAGATGAAAACAAAAACGCTAGAACGTTCTCGTTCGATGTAACCAAAGCTGACCTTATATTTGATAAATTATATAAGGATAAGTAGATAAAGCTGAGCGATAAACATAAGTTGCCAAGCCCTGAACAAATCAAGGGTAAAAAAATATTGTAAGTGGCATAATGCATGGTCACATTTGACTAACAATTGTTTGGTTTTTCACCATGTGTTACAGGACGCCATTGAATCAGGGCGAATTACGTTCGAGGATAAAAAGAATATGGCAGTGTATGAAAACCTTTTTCCACAGCCACTTGGGGTGAACATCATGACGATTGGTTTCAAAAACAAGTTTCCAAAATTCAAGTTGGTTATAGATGATGGAGAAGATGACCCTGGGCCACACCCCAGTGTCTTTGAAAGTATCAAAGGAAAGGAGCCTAAAAAGGATGAAGACGTCCTGTGTGCAAGATGTAAAAAAGAAGTGAGTGCAAATATAGAGAAACCAGGGATATGGCAGCATCACCATCGCCCTAGTTTTTTTTCAAACGCTCAGCCTGGTAGAGGGCGATGTACATCATTCTATAGGGGACCGCCTTTGAGAGGCAGTTCAGGTCAATAAATAATGGAAGAACATTCAGGCCGCAACCTCACCAACCAAATGTATGGCATTCATTCCAATATAATGCAGGAATGGTGATACCCTTCAACGAGATGACTAGAACCCAACAAAGGCATTTTCAACGGAATTATGGACTAATGATGAGGCAACAACAGGGAGTGCCACGACGTAAGGCGCCTAAACTACTTGAGGTGGCCAATCAAAATGTTCTTGAAGACAGTGAGGAGACTTGTACAGGTGAATCGATGGAAGAATTGCCAGAGAGTTCTTCTGAGAGATCGAAGTTTGAGCGAGGCAGAAGAGATGGAGAAGATCCAGATCAGCCCCTTACTATTCAATTTGGTACGTTACCTCCTGTCATGGCTAATAACTATTTACTAGCCAATGAGTTCAAAAACAAAAAGAAAGAAGAAGAAGAGAGGGAGGATAACGAGAAAGAAGCATGTGTGTTGGAATGTGAAGAAGGCCAAACTTCTAGAGGGGCCTACAATGGTGAAGAGGATGATGGTATGACGGACATAGAAGAGGAAATTGATCTAGAAGCAGAAAGAAGAAAGAGAGGAGTATCGCACAATACTCTGTTGAATCAACTATATCGAGAGGGAGTTCGTGAGTTGGACTTGTTGGGGAAACCATCTGGGCGTTCTTTTGATTATTACGTCCTGTACGGGACGCCCAAGAGGAAAAAGAGAGTACCTCACTCTGAAAAGTATGGATCACCTCCAAGAATAATGCCTCCTTCCACAGGTTGGGTAACCGAAGAAGAAGCATTAGAAAACAATAAAAAGGAAATTCAGGAAGCGAAAGCTTTGTGCGACATACTGCACGTTGACTTATCACAAAAGGATAATTTGACAGAGAACAAGCAGGAAGTGGAAATAAATGATGTCGAAAAGATTATTTTTAAGAGACCAGCCATGAAGTTTACTAAACACTTGAGACCATTGTACATTAAGGCTTTAGTTAACGGTATACCTGTGGCGAAAGTACTTATCGATAATGGAGCAGCTATAAACACCATTCCATCTAGGATGATGAGAAAATTTGCTAAGACAGAAAGTGATGTGATTCCAACAGAAGTCATCCTTACAAGTTTCAATGGAAGAGAAACTTCAGTTAAAGGGGTTATGCCATTGGACATAACTGTAGGGACAACTACTAGGACCTCCAACTACTTACAATGTGTTGTTAGGAAGGGATTGGATACACGGAAGTCGCTGCATACCTTCATCTCTCCATCAACGCTTGGTTTTCTGGAATCACAAAGGTGAAGCAGAGTGGTGCAGGTAGATCATAAACCTTTTGTCGCAGAAGCAAACTCAGTGGAAATGCTCATGTATGAAGGAAATTACGGACTTGTCAGAGTGATCCAAGATGGAAAAGAAACTCAAATTGTTGCACAGAGCGAGGAGCCATTTTCGGTAGATGTACTCACTGAAATGTTCAGTCAAATGAGGTTAAACATAGTGGCCCTAGAAGAGCCAGTAATTGGCAAAAAAGTAATCAAGGAGCTTTAAATGAGTTGTAAGCAACAAAGGCGAATGGCCGATGTTCAGGCCTTCAAAGCCAAATTAATGGCTTTCAATACAGAATGTAAAGACAAGACGAAAGAAGAAGTAGCCTTGAAAGCATTGGGAGACAAATTGGCAGTGTTCGAGTTGGAACAAAGTATTGGCCAAGAAATCAACAAGGTGGATTGTTTAGAAGAAGAAGTGCCTATAAGGGAATTGAACGATGAAGTAATGAGGATCACCAAGCCCGGATACGCTCAAGCACAAGACTCTCTGATTAAAGTGAATATTGACAATGAAGGGGAAGATCGCCCAACATTCGTCAGCCAGATGCTCGATCAAGAGGTTAGTGATAAATTAATCGCTTTATTAAAGGAATATAAGGATTGTTTTGCTTGGGAATATGAACATATGGCTGGTTTAGATAAAAATTTGGTGGAACATAGATTGCCAACCAAGCCAAGTTTTAAACCTCATAAGAAACCTCCTAGGCGTTTTGCTCCTAATGTACTTCCTGAGATTAAGAAAGAAATAGAGTGATTATTAAAAGAAGGCTTTATTAGAACGGCCAGATATGTAGAGTGGTTGTCCAATATCATGCCAGTGCTAAAAAAGAATGGTAAATTAAGGGTGTGCATAAACTTTAGGAACCTAAACATAGTCACACCCAAAGATGAATATCCAATGCCTACGGTAGATTCTTTAGTAGATTCAACTGCCGAACACGTAATATATTCCTTCATGGATGAGTATTCAGGATACAATCAAATTTATATAGTTGAGGAAGATATACACAAAACTGCCTTTAGGTACCCAGGATCTTTAGGATGTTTAGAATGGGTAGTTATGCCTTTCGACCTGAAAAATGCAGAAGCGACTTATCAAAGGGCAATGAGCTTGATTTTTCATGATATGATAGACAAGTTTGTTGAGGTGTATGTAGATGATATAGTGGTCAAATTCATTAAATAAGATGACCATTTTAAACAATTGAGATGTTCATTTGAGCGAATGAAGTAATATAAACTAAAATTGAATCCCTTGAAATGTGCATTTGGCGTTAATGCAGGAAACTTTTTTGGTTTCTTAGTACACAAAAGGGGGATTGAACTTGATAAAAACAAAGCGAATGCTATTTTAGAGGTCAAACCACCTAACAATAAAAAAGAATTGCAAAGGTTTCTAGGCCAAGTAAATTTTTTAAGACGCTTTATTTCTAACTGTGTAGGGCGAACTAAAACTTTTTCACGACTTTTAAAGCTAAAAAATCAGGACGAATTCGTCTGGAAAGAAGAGCATCAAAAGGCTTTTGAAAGCCTAAAGACATATTTATCAAGTCCACCAGTGTTGGTATCACCAATTCAAGGATGGCCAATAAAAGTGTATATATCGACTGAACAAAAATCAATAGCTAGAATGATCGCGCAAGAAAACCAATTTGGTGAAAAAAGGGTGATTTACTACTTGAGTAGACGGTTAACAAAATGTGAATATAATTACTCTGCCATTGAAAAATTATGTCTTGCATTGTATTCACATGTACGAAATTAAGGGCTTATTTACGGCCCGTAACCGTTTATTTGATTTCTAGAGTAAATTTGGTTAAGTATATGTTCTCTCGCCCAATTTTACACCAAAGGGTAGGCCTTTGGACGTTTGCGTTATCAGAATTCGAAATACAATACATATCCCAAAAAGCAATCAAAAATCAGGCTTTGGCTAACTTTCTGGCCGATCATCTATGCCTTGATATGCCTGAAGAAATTGAATTAGAAATCAATTCATTCGAATTAAAATCTTGGGTTTTATATTTCGACGGGTCGAAAACCTCTAAAGGTGTAAGAGTAGGAGTAGTATTGATAAATCCTTTAGGGATTTGTTACAAGTTCGCATTCATTTTGGATAGGATGTGCACCAACAATCAAGCCAAATATGAAGCCTTAATCGTGGGTTTAGAATTAATGATAGATATGGAGGTAAAGAATGTTATCATTAGAGGCGATTCTCAATTGGTAATTCACCAATTGATTGGTGATTTTAAGTGCCAAAGTGATTCCATTATAAGTCAATATGAAATCACCCAAGAATTGTTGGAAGAATTTGACCAAATAGAACTTCAATGTGTTAATAGGATAGTTAATGACATAGCAAATCAGGGTATTCAAAGGTTTTTAATTGGAAATCTACTTATGAATATGGATTAATATTGCCCGTAGTCCAAAGAAGGGCAAGAAGGGTTGAAATTCATTGTATACAAGATGGAGATGCAATAGATTGGAGGGCGGAGATTAAAAGTTTCCTTAAAAAACCTAATAAAGGAGGTAGTAGAAAAATGAAGTTGCGTTCACTAAACTATACACAGATAGATAAAGAGTTGTTTAAGAAACGCTCTGATGGTATATTACTAAAATGTGTAAGTTTGCAAGAAGTCAGAACAATCAAGGCTGAAGTGCATGAAGAGATATGTGGAGCTAATCAAGCTGGCCAAAAGATGAGATGGTTAATTATTAGGAATGGATATTTTTGGCCCAAGATGAGAGAATCATGTGTTCAATATGCGAAGAGTTGTCTAGCATGCCAAAAGTATGGTCCAATACAAAAGACGCCAGCAAGAGAGATGACACCCATTATCAAACCCTGGCCGTTCAAGGGTTGGGCGATAGACCTGATATGGAAGATTTTCCCCCATCGTCCAAGCAACATACCTTTGTTATAGTTGCAACTGATTTTTTCACTAAGTGGGTAGAAGCGATACCTTTAAAAGAGATCACCCAAAAGAGTGTCATAGAATTTATCCATGATAATATTATTTATAGATTTGGGATTCCACAAATTTTGATGGTAGATCACGGAACTACTTTAAATGGAGATCAAATGAATAAATTCTTGAGCGAGTTTGGAGTTAAATTAGTGAACTCCACACCATATTATGCTCAATCTAACGGACAAGCAGAATCTTCTAACAAGATTCTAAAAAATATCATAAGGAAAATGATAGATGAATATGCCAGAAATTGGCACGAATGTCTAAACAAAGCCTTATGGGCTTATAGGATCTCGCCTCAGTCAAGTACCAAAGTTACTCCTTTCCAACTTACTTATAGACAGGAGGCCGTTTTGCCTATGGAAATCAATGTGCGGTCAATCAGAGTGTGTTTGAAACATAAATTAAGTGATGGTGAGTATACCAAATCTTTAGTTCAAAACTTATTGGAGTTGGACGAATTAAAGTTGGACGTCCTAAATAGATTGCAAGTTCAAAAACGGATGATGGCTAAGTTTTATAATAAAAAAGTTATAGCCAAGTCATTTAGCCTGGGCGAATTGGTTTGGAAAATAATACTCCCTTTGGATAGCAAGGATCCAAAGTACGACAAGTGATCGCCCAATTGGGAAGAGCCATATAAAATAAATAGTGTGTTACCTAATGGAGCCTATCATTTAGAAGATTTAGATGGCACCAAGTACATGAGATTCATTAATGGCAAATATTTAAAAAAGTATGTTCCTTCCTTATGGGAGAATGAACAAATAAAAGCGTAACCAAATTGCGTTGAACGATCGTAGATAAATAGGGTCAGAACGAAATACGTTCAAATAAATTCCTTTATTATCAAATATACATTACAAATTGTGAGATGAAAAATACTAAATGCTCTATAAGTTACAATTGAGAGCAAACTAATTTCTCGGCCGATCACCAAGCAAGAGGGTGAACCGACCTTGGTCGCCATCCTAATCGCATTGCTGCAAGGGCAGGCAGAGAGGTCGAGAAGCACTCTCAACAAGCAAAAAAGAAGAAAAGCACCCTCAAATCGCATGCCTAATCGCATTGCTGCAATAACAGGCAAGGAAACTGAGAAGCATTTTCAGCAAGCAAAGTGGCTTGAAAAGATCCTAAAAAATTGTCTTCCATCATTGAACTCCTTATAAAGAACATGGAGAAGATGTGAAGAACTTTGCTGACCAAAGAATATTTTCTATATCTTCCATACCAAAGGTGACGTCAAAACAGATAGCAAAATAGGCGGATCAAATAATCCATTTCTATAGAAGACGAAAATTTTGGATCAATTGTTGAGATACCAAACGATGGCAGCAAATTAGTTTTTGAAGACAAAAATGGAAATGAAAATGATGAGTGCGAAATACACACACATTTATAAAGGCGTGAAGGTGAAAAGACAGAATATGAATGACCACATTCGTGCCTAATAACTAAAATCAAATGGGCCAAAGTTTTGGGAAAAGAAATGAAAATACCAAGGAAGAATGTACATGAATCTTAGCATAAAGCAATTAAACGCTTGGGAGGTTGATGATTAAAGACAATGTCAATTAAATACGCAAGTAGACAAATTAGTCGTTCATTAATGACGATAACTGCTGTTACATTCAAAATTAGCAATGGCAATTAGTGCGACGTTACAAAAGAAAAGTTAGTACGAAGTTACAAAAGGAAAGTTAAGGCATTGAATGTCTTAATTACAATTCACCCCAGGCCGAACGAATTCTTTCCCTAAGTCTCCCCCAATCTTCGCTCTACTGAGAAGAAGCGACATTTAATTCAGCTACAAAATCGTCATCAACTTCCAGCTTTTTGTACTATTCAACCAAAGGATTGGTTCGTTCAATTCCTTGGGAAGCATTACGCTTTTTAGCAGCCATCCTCGCCCTACAGTCGTCCATCTTTGCTTGAAGCTCCTTCATCTCTGCAGCCAAACTTGTCATCAAAGAGTCTTCGATCATAACGTCGGAAGAGATTTCTTTCAATTCGTCCTCGGCTTTGTTAATCTCTATAAGCAAAGACTCTCTTTTAGATGCAGCACGAAGATACTTAGTACTCCTGGCCTTCAGGTTAACATTTTTGGCTAGCAAGGAAAGGATATCAGAGTGAACAACCTTCAATGTTGCTTTAAAGTTAGCAGAAACGTTGAGCGACGGAAGTGTAAGTGCTTCCGCCTATTTCGCACTCAACAGCTCAAGCTTATCCTTATGTTTAGTAACACTAACCTGGCCGATATCCATGTCCATGAAAGACACGTACTCAAATACCGACTGCTTGAGAAACTTCATATTTTCCTCTTAAAAAGCAGAAGGATGACTGGTTGAAGTAGGGCGAGACGTCTTGACTTGCCCCCAGGAAGTAAACAAGTCCTGCATGGAATGCACAATGTCATCAGCATCCTGCAAAGAAAAGTGCCAACATTGAGGACTTTTACTACAATAAACGAAGCAAAAATGAAAGTGAAGCAAAAGGTTACCTCATCAGCAATCTTGGGAAGTTCAGGCATATCACCAGTAGGCTCCACCACCTGTGGGGACTTCCCCTTATCTGGGCGAGAAGACTCTGTCACAACAGGCAGGCCCATGAGAGCCTCTGCATAATTCAAGAAGTAACAAATCAGAAACCAGTAGCACAAGCAAAGGTAAAACATCAAAATATGTATTACCTTCTGGTTCGATGTTTGGGGGGTCGGCGCCCTGGGAAGAAGGTGGCCCTTCTACTGGTTGTGATGAAGGTTCTGGGACTAAGGGTTTCACTTTAAGCATAATCCCTTCATCAGCTGATTTGGACGAATCAGCTTCAGCAGAAGATGATGGAGCAGGAGCTACCAAAACCAAAGCCTTCGAAGGAGAGGCTGAACTTTTCTGAAAAATTCAGGTAAACCATTAGTACATAGAAAAGTATGTTTAGGAATAAACAAATTCAATTACCATTCTCCTAAGGATGAGAGGATCATCATCATCATCATCATCCTGCAAAGTGAGAGATGCTGAAGCTGGCCGTTTGCGGCTTAAGACACTTTTAGCTGCAGTAGCCTTGACAGGTAGAGAAGCAGATGGATGGATAGAATGTTTAGCGCGAGCAGGGGAGGAAGGATTTCTAATGGATACAGGGGTGACCAAAATGGGAGAAGTAGAGGGAGTGTCTGGCTGGTCAAGTAAATGGAAGGCACGATTAGTATCAGTTGCAAACAATCGGCGTGTTACTGATGGTCAAAGCTGTTCAAAAAGAGGATGGACAGCACAGCTAGAATTGAAAGAGGCTAATGAAAATTTGCTCGTCAAAATGATGTTGCGAGCATCTATAGCTTGTGCCTCTACCTTATTAATAGTGTGAAAACGGTCTGTTAAGTTTTTGGAGTAACAAGGAGGAACAGGCCAAATTTGGCCAAAACCAAGTTGACGAGCAAAAAATTATGGAGCATATATTTCAATCCCAGCTTTAGCATTAGTTCCAGTTAAGATATCGTGGAACAATTCCATCCCAATCAAAAATTGAACCCAAACAAGCAGAGAGGCACTCGCACTGTCTAGGGTGGATGGATGTTGCATATAATCTGGAGTCAAGTGAGCAGGAAAAGGAAAGAAACAAGGAATCGAATTTAAAGTATAAAAGAATGAAAAAATGTCCCTACTGGATATATTTACAGGGTTCAGTGGATCAATGGTTAGCCCATAGTAGCTAGCAGAACGAAGGGGTATGGATGGAGCACCAAGAGGTGGAAAGTATGCTCTCAACTACAGTTGAGTGAACTAAAGGGGGCCACTACCAGTGGGAGATACACCATTCTTTAGTTGAAATTGAAGGGAGGCCATGCCTCTATAAAGGACAGCTAAAAAGAATGAACATAAGTTCAAATGCCTACCACGCGCCAATTCATACGTTATGGGTAAATAGCTCATATGAGGTTTCATACTTGGCACGCAAAGAATATATTTATAGAGCCAAATCTGAAGAAAGGCCACACGCTCAGCATGGGAAGGTTCAGCGCTTGAGTGATTATAAAAGCCTTGCAGGTTTGAATATGATTTAGTAAGTTTCTTGTCAAATTTTGGGGCAACACTGGAAATCAAAATACCAGGAAAGATGGTATCGTCCAAAGGCGGAAGATTTACTAGGGCTCCAACGTCCCTTAGAGTAATAGACATGGGACCAAGAGGAAAAACAAAAGTGTTATACTCAGAAGACCAACAACTCAAAGCAATAGGAAAAAGCACTGGGTCAAAAATTAAGGGTTGAAGAGTAATTTCTAATAAATCTAAAATCCTAGCACGATCAAAAATCGCCTTGGTGGGGCCATGATTCACAAGACGTGCATGCCATCTACGAAAAATAACATCAGCTTTGGGCCAAGTGCGAATAACTTTTTCGCGAATCGGCTTCAATGGCAAAGAGTTCAGGAACGAAGGACCTTGAGTGCAAGGGAACAGTTGGCCCACCGCCACTTGTCCAACGGCTTCAGCATTATTGAATGATGGACCCAAATAGAATTCATTGAGGTCAGCACTAGCTTGTGCAAGGAGTTTGGATTTACATATGGCCTAGTAAGGATTTTTTGGAAATTTTCGAAACTAAAAGAATCATTAGATTAAGTTTGTGAAGTCGCCATTGGAAACAAAGTACAGTTTTGATAAGGTTTGCCTGAAAAACGTAGCAGAGAAGCAAGAAGATGAACAGTAAAATAGCGAGGAAGAAGCGCGAAATATGGAGACGTAGTTTAGTGGTGCGATGAAATGGCGTGTCCTTTTGGTTTATAAGGGTTTGTAACGTTGCACATTTTCAGACTGTAGAAGGAAATAATGATTGAAATTCTTAGGAATTTCAAATATTGCTGGAAAATATAAAGTGAATATGGCAAAGATTAATAATTAGTATTAATTCTGCCATATTGGGGTAATTGTTGACACACTAAAAGTGCAGCCCAAATCAAATAGCCCAAAGAGTGAAGCCCAATTGAGAAATTCAGGATAAAGCTCCAAACAGGATTATTGATGAATACGATGGAAGCCCACGAACACAATAACATCGCCTAATGCTTGCAAAACGCCCAGAATTTGAGCGAATGGAGTACCTTACGGTCGCCTAGAATGATAACCCCGTTCTCACCCAAACCATCGAATCGCTCAGGATCTTAGCAAGCATAAAACATTATGATTATCCAGAAATAACAGTTATTTAAGCAGTAGTTAAGTGATCTTATCACATTCCACGATTCAAGGAGCCCAGTTGAAGGCGGTTGAACGACGAAGAGTAATGGCAACAGTTAGAGACAGCAGTTCCACGACAAGCTAGCCACCATAAAGAAAGTGGGTAGTTATACAGCAATCAAGCAGTTTTCAAGCGATTTGTCACGAAAAAATCATCAAGTGAATATAAAAGGAAGAGAAGATAATAAAAGGAAGAGAAGATATAGAGAAAAAGACCCCGAATCAAATACTCTCAAACAGAGAATATGTAATTTCAATTTCTTTGTTTAAACTTAAACATTTCTTTTAGTACTCGTGTGCTTGTGCCCCTTGGAGGTATTCTGTTTAGTTCCAATTGTAAATCATCGCCAATAAAACACCTCTTTTTGGGACTTTGTCTCAAAAGGTCTGTTCCTTACGCAATCGTCTTCTTCTTCTTCTTCTTTTTTTGTTCAGATTCTATTAGAATTAGGTTATTGTTTGCTTAGGAGATGGTGTTCTTTTCTTTTTAGTAGATTGTTTTTCTTTTCCATTATGAGACAATTAGTATGTTACTCTATTTGGGCCTTGTTATAAGGGGATTGTCAATTCAATTATTTCTTTATCAACTTCGTGAATTACATATCAATATGTACTATTCTGGTTTCAGAAAATGAAAAAAAAAAATTTAATTTTTCTATACAAAATATATCTGTTTACCTAAATTGCAAATGTACAATATCATAACTAGTAATATGGACATGAGTTCAAGTATTGATCCCTCATAGATTACTTACAATTAATTTTTGTTCTAAACTTAACTTCATAGTGGTTTGAAGATTGTAATTAAAACTAAATTATTCAAAACATATCTAACACAATCGAAACGTGAGACTTTTTGAAAGAATTTGTGAGATTAGATAATCGGAATCTACTTAAATCTATTGACATTCACTTAATCCAATATCAATCAGCCCATTTTCATGCATATTAGTTATCTAATTGACCAATTACATGCTCAAAATTACGATATTTGTGTATAAATTTATAGATATTTATGCGTATTAATTCGCAGGAATACAACAAGATTGCAAAATCTATAAGACTATCTCTCGATCTCTTATCAATCGACATATTTCACCTCTCAATATCAATATTGTCCCTAAATTCATCAATTTCTAATCAAGCGATTGAATTAAATTAAACACAAATAATCAATTAACACATAAAACAATTGACATGAAGTTTTAATATTAAATTGATGTTAATAACTTAGCCTCTGTTTGGCAATCATTTGGAAAAAAATAAATGGAGTTTTGAATAGTGATTTTTAGGAGAATGTGTAGTTAAAAGTTAAAAGTAAGGAAAACTTTTGGATTTACATATTGAATATTTTATTGTGTGAATGTGTAGTTGAAAATGAGTATATAGAAAAAAGAGTTTGAAAATAATAATAATAATTAAACGGGGGATTAAGATATATTATTCATCCTAACAATCAAATATTTAGCCGCCCATAGTTGCAGAATTCAACAAATGAAGGATTAAGTAAATCACTGAATTCAATTACAACGAAAAAAGAAAAGAAATCTGAGCAATTGTTGATCTTTGCCACACAAATCCCAATAATGAATCTTCAACATCTTCCTAGATTACTAAAAATCTCCAGAAAACTTATGGTATCCGCCTTCATATCCGAATTCTTACCAAAACTCTCGAGAATCTATTGATGTAATTATGCATTTTGTCTCAAGAATAGGCCTCCCTTTGAATTGAACGAAGAATGACTATCTATAGACCTTTAATAGGGTTGAAAATCATATCCCGTGATGTCAAGAACCAGAGTTTTAGCAATAGAAAAAATTAGGGATGATAATTTGGCTCATCGACTTGTGCTGCCCATAGCTCGGTTCAAAAAATTTTGAGCCGGCCCATCTCAAGGCTCGATAGAATCAAGTGGATCCCCATTTTTGGACGTTGACCCGTGCCCAAGCCAACCTGTGTGACTCATCGAGCCAACTCGTGTAAAAAAAAAAAGGACGGCTTTGTAGCTGCCTCTATTATAGACAGCTACCTTTAGTGCTGCCTATCTATATAGGCAGCTATTGTTTCTATTATAGGGCACTTTCAGTTGCCAAGGTGTTATTTACATTAAAAAAATTTGAGTCGGCTCGATAAGACTCAAGCCAAAAGCTCAAGTCGAGCCTCCATTTCTTGGCTGAGCATTTGCTCGACTTGACTCGACCTGGGTCAAAAAATGTCGACATAATTTTACTCGAGCCGAGCGAGCCGACTTGGCTCGTTGACGTCCCTAGAAAAAACATATTTTAGGTTCCTGATTACCCATGCGATTGCATAACTAGCCAAGTTGTGATCTCATGGACTTGTTGGGTGGCTCACTGGGCTTGTTGCAATTGCACAAATATTCGTTGTTCAATTTTGTGATCACATGGTCAAACTTTTTATTCTAGTAAAATTTAGCTATCAATTCACTATCTAATTCAGCCCAAGTTCTCTATTATTTGCGTGTGAAGTCCTTTAACTTTCAAACTTGATAGGTTGATCCCTAAATTGTAGAATTTGCCCAACATCAATTCTAATTGATCAATTCTCGTTTCTTTTCATCATTTCTCATCCAAGATCTACTTCTCTCAAAAATAAACAATAAATCACAAAATTAAGTATCTAACTTACAAAATTACGACTCACTCCCAAGTGCCAACTTTTTTGGTGACTTAAATAAGTGCAAAAATTACACTTATTAAGCACCCTCAAATTTAAATATTTGTTGTTCCTCAATTAAATCAAAAGAAAGACTCGACCAAACATTACACTTATATACCAAGCTCGACATATTTTATTCAATGTTCTCTCAAAGTAAATATCTAAATCTCGAAATTCAAACAAGTTAATGAAATAAATAATAAATAGTTGTTTCACAAACTCCACATATCATCTATTTAACTTTTGAGCGTGCATTAATCATTCTCAATTTCGCTCATGCTATTTGAATTAAATTATGCACTTCGATGCTGAAAGTATCTTTTTCCCAAACAATGCCAAATCTCAAGTATGTCAATATATTCTCTCACTCTCGTATTCATTTCTTGATTTCTCTTTTCTTTTCCAAAGGAAAAGTAAACAACGAGTTGGGCTTATTTTCTTATTAGCTCAACCACCCTCCAAATCGTTAATTGATTACCAAGACTTGGCCATGAAATAATGCGTCTTCTGTTTTATGCACTTACTATTATTATATTATTTTCTCACCAAAACAAGAAAACAAACATTTTTTTTTCTTACCTGTAGGTAATTATTTTGCTCAAACATTAATGATATCAATGTCAAACCGCTTCTCTCTATTGTTTCTTCTATCTACTCTAGGTAGGTAGACATCAATGTTTCATTTGATATGATTATCGATGCATGCCACTTCATAATTGGATATGAATCTCATTACTTGAGCTAAGTTCACACACAATCTTGCAAAATAAAGCATAAAAATATATTATTTGTTCTGATTTATTTATTATTTTTTCAATATTTTTTTCTAACACAAAATTAAATTTAAATTTACCATAAGCAATACAATTATAGAGACTCTATCATGCAAAATATAAATTAATTTACTAGTATTTTCACCACAAACTTAATTTTTACATTTTTCTCAATTTAGCAATATGCAGTCCAAAATATAGAACACAAAATTTGAGTGAAAACTAAGAATGCATAGGATGAGTGGCAGACTATGGAGGTGATGTGGAGTTAGGGATGACAATCAGGTTCGTCGGCTCGAACTGCACATGGCTCGACTAAGAAAAAGCTCCTGCCCGCCTGGCTCGAGGCTCGGGCCGAGCCCCATTTTTAGGTGCCGGGCAAAGCCCGAGCCGGCCCGTGTGGCTCCCCGGCTCGGGAAAACCGAACACATATTTAAAAATAATAATAATAATAATAATAATAATAATAATAATAATAATAATAAATTAAGGGCATGCCAGAAATAGTTATTTAAGCTGCCTTTTTAATTATAATAATATAAAAAAAATTCAAAACAAAACAAAATTTGAGCCGGCTCGGCTCGAAAGCTCAGGTCGAGCCTAATTTTTTTGCCAAGCAAAAGCTCGGGCCCAAAAAAAAACTCGAATATTTTACCGGAGCAAAGCCCAAGCCGAGAATTTTGGCTCGCGAACCGGCTCAACTCAATTCGTTGACATCCCTACGTGGAGCTCGAAAAATCGCCTTCATTTTACTTTTTCAGTTTTTCTACTACCGAAGGAATCTTTAGCTTCAGTGTCAATTCTCCTACAAATAACATAATAAGAAACAATAACAACACATAATAAACAATAACAATCAATACTCCTCAAATTTGGCAAACCTTCTTCAAATTTCATGCTCTTTAGGAGTGTATTCAATTGAGATTTTTAAAGATTTCTATAGACTTTTTTAAGTAGGTGACTTTTGTGGATTTTATAGACTTTTAAGTGAATATGGATTTGTTAAAAATGAATAAAAGTCTTCCATAGACTTCTGTAGATTTTGACTAAAAAATTTTAGAGACTTTTAATGACTTTTTATCTTACAAATTCATTATATATCTGAAAAGTTACAATCTGTTCTTACAATATAATTAACATTTTCGAGAATCGTGATGTCTGCAAAATTTTCTTGGGTAAAGTCACTAGTACTAGTCATGACTCAGTTATTCAATTTTGACGTAGATAAAATAATTAAAAACTTTTACATCAATTTATAAGAACATAACCAAATTTTTTTCATGAAATTAACATAATTTCTAAGAACAAAACTTGTTCTTAACAAGAAAACATCAATTACATGGAATTCTTCATTTTGAAACAATTGCATGTAATTTCAATTCAAAAGTAATTATGTACATATAGAATAATCATAAATTGTTTACTGCAAATGAATTTAAGATATATGAGAAATTCCTAAAAATTAAAGGAAAAAGAAGTTCTTAATTTTTGGTCTCCGAAATCTTCACAAATCTCATAAAATATGAGAGCTTTTCTTTGAGATTTGCTATTTATATTTTTCATCAAAAAGTCTCCAGAAGTCCAATAAATAGAGAATTATCCAAAAGTCAATGTCTATTTAAATACCTCATTACTTATAGAGATTTCTAAAATATTTCAATTGAATACTTTGTGATTTTTAAAAACTTGAAAGTCTATAAAAATCTCGCTTGAATACGTTTAAACATTTAAAGTGTCTTTAAAAATCTCAATTGAATACATATAAACTTTTTAAATAATCAAAAGTCCTTAAAAGTCTCAAATGAATATAACCCACTTAGTTTACGTTTGTCCCCAATTTATGTTCACAATCAAAGCACAATGCAAACACATCAACTACCTAGGTCATCCACCAAATTTCAATATTATAAAATATGAAAGAAAAGCCACGATGTAGGGGGTTAGAGAGAGAAGCTCTCAAACTCTCGTGAGAGAAACGCTCACCGGGGTTACCATTCGCATTTGTGAGCTCACTGGAGTTTTGTTTGATCTTACCTTCATAAATTGGTAGCCTCAAATCCAACAACATAATTTTTGTTAAAGCTGTACAGTTCTATAAAAATTGTATTTGAAGATTTCCAGCCCCTTGGAGTCTCAAAGTTCGGCCAAACAAGTGGCCATGTTCATGAAAGAGTTAAATTGCTTTCTTTGAAGAATTTCAAGTCCCTTGAAGGTTGGTAGAAGACCGAGTAGATTGGGTTAGTAATGTTCTTGAATGTTGGAAAAATTATTGTCAAACGACCTCTTGAGCTGCGATATAACTCGGTATATTTTCTCAGTCGGTATCAACTAAACAACTGAACGATAAATCGACACCTCGATGAAATGACCAGACCCAAAATTGTTTGGGTCATTTGAAGCAGCCTAATTTAATTAGTGTTGCTCATAACCTATTTTCTCTTATTTGGACGGCTAATAAATGGGGAACCCACTTAGCAACCTTATTTGCTTATTGGGCCTTGACCCATTACTGTACCCTAATTCCCCCACTTACCTTGGCTATCCCCTTAGATATATGAATTCGTTCTCTACCTCTCTTCTTGGTGTGTGTGTGTGTGTGTGTGAAGACAGGCGGCTCTCTCTTTGTAACTCTACCTACTATTTTCGTTCACTCTATTGCCTTTGTGGTTACTTCCTCTTTGTGATTATAGCTTCCTTTGTGGTTTCTATGTGGGTGAACAAGAAGCAACCGTAAGTGAAGGAGTGGTTGAAGGGAGTTTGGGTTTTTTTCATAGTGGTGTCGATTATTGGAGGAACTGAACCCGGAAAACGCCTTGATGATCTTCTTCTCCGCACAACATTGAAAATTTCAAGTTTTTCATCTCTTGGAAATTCTGAAAAGGTAAGAGGTCATATGCATTGCTTCAAGCAGTTTCTATGCAAAGTTTAAGCCAGTTTATTGGTGCTTGTCCTTAGTGACACTCGATTTTAACCTCAATACATGCGGCTGCTTCGACTGTCACAATTTCTGGGGAGTTTTACCCAGCTCAGTATATTGGCAGCTTCATTCGAGGTTTGGTTAGTTGGTAGAGTTTCTATGTTCCTTGGTTGAGTTTGTTCCCAGCCCCAGGTTTCAAATTTGAATCAAGTCTATGTAAAGATTTTTTAATCAATAGATGGACTTATATGTGAATAGTTGTGTGTTAAATTATAGGCTATCGAATTCGGTTGAGCCCAATTAAAGTAATCTAATAAGGCTTCAATTTTGGGTTTTAATGTATCCAATTAAAGTGTGGGTTTACATATATGTAGAGATCGAGCCCAAGTCCTAATTCTATGATGGGCCGAATTAGGCCAAAGGGCGTCCCTATATAAATAGGTTATGGTCCCCAGATCATACGTAGGTATTATTCATCCTCTACTGCATCCCATCACAGAGAGGAAAAGGAGACTGCGTGTAGATTTGGAAGACTATATTGCAAAATTTATTATTGCATTTACCATGTCTGATTCAGGTACGCTTCCGCTTTAATTCTTGTATTTCTTGATGATTTAACATGAAAGATCCGGTGATTTAAAGTATTAAATTACCCAACAAGTGGTATCAGAGCCTATTCATGTTAAATCATTGAGAATCGAATAATTTAATTTGGTTCTTGCAATATATTTGAAATTTTCAGATTTAACAATTTTGGATTTAATTTTTGTTGAATCTGAAAATTCGACTGCATGATATTCTTGATTATTTTCATAGATCTGGAATAAATCTTTGATATTTAGTTTGAGGAATTTAAGATTACAAATTTTGAGTTTAAAATTTTCTAGAATTTTCGATTTCCTATGGTCTTGGATTTAGGATTTTGGAAATTCAAATTTCTGTACAATTTGAGAAAAAAAAATTATATATATATGAAGGCTGCCCGAAGGAAGCGCCGACGGCAGTCTCACAGCAGTGCGGCTGCTGCAGAACAGCAGCAGCTAGCGCTGCTGCTTTGGGTGCCATTGTGCAGGCGGCGCTAGCGGAGAAGAAAAGGGAAAGTTTTCTTCTAGGGTTTTCAGTTTCTGTGTTTTGGGGACGGGGGTCTCACTTGTAAATTAGATCATTTGAGGCCCCTGTTTGCAATTAGGGTTAGGGTTATAAAATTAAGGTTTCAATCCCTAACCTTTAAGTTATATTATGATTTGGGCCTTTAAGTTTTGGATTTAATAATTCAATCCCTAAGGTTTAAAATTAATTAATTTGGGCCATTAAAGTTCTGAATTTTGTAATTAAAGCCCTCAAAATTTAATTATTAATTCAAATTGGCCCCCTAAGTTCATAATTAATTCAAATTGACCCCTAAAGTTTCTCATTTTTAAAATTTGATCCCTAAAGTTTTGAATTGGTCAATTTTGGCCCTTAAAGTTTTAAAATTCGTTCTAATTGATCCTCTAGAGTATTGAATTAGTTAATTATGGTCCCTAAAGTTTCAAGTTTATTAATTTCAACCCCTAAAGTTTGAAATTAATTAATTTTGCCCTCTTAAAGTTTTGAATTATTAATCCTAAGGCCCCTAAAATTTAAAACTAATCAAAATATGCAAAATTGGTGATTCTCTTTCTCAAATTTTGGTACTAATGACTCTTTTAAGAGATATAATATTCGAAAGTTGGTTAATTGAAGCAATATGTTGTCAAAGCAACATCTCTTGTGGAAATTAATTAACTTAAAATATTAAAAGGTGTTTGTGCATGTGTTATTCATGGGAATATTGGTCGGCCCAAAGGAATGTCAATATTTAGCCGAATACACGTGCACCTGTGGTGATAAACGTGTGACGATTATTTAGTTTAATGTGTGATCAATAAATCGATCCAAAAAAAGGTTTGTTGATTGACACGTTGTTTTATCGTCAATGTTTGATCACTACGCCAAGAGTACCACTTACAAGTCAATATCTCTGTCCAAAAACTAGATATTGATGTTGTGCTTGGTATCTTGTGATGGGCCCTACCACTATTTGAGATTATTATTATTTGCATATTAAAGATATTCATGTGAGCTATTCATAATAAACGTTCTCTAATTCAGTTTCAGGTTCTGCTACTAATATCTCTGCTAGCATCAATTCAATTCCAATGTTAAATGGCACAAATTTCAGGGCATGGCAAGAGAACGTGATGATTGTTCTCGGAGTCATGGACCTGCACCTTGCTTTATGGGTCGATCAACCTACTGCACTTTCTGATAAGAGTACCTCTGATGACAAGAGGGAGATGGAAAAGTGGGAACGATCGAACTACATAAGTTTAATGGTCATGAAGCGTGTTATTTGAGAAGCATTTCGGGGCACTATGTCCGATAAGGTGACTACGGCTAAAGGTTTCCTTGAGAATCTTGAGAAGAGGTTTGCCAAGAATGAAAAGGTTGAAACAAGTACACTTTTGGCGAACCTTGTCTCAATGAGGTATAAAGGAAAAGGAAACATTCGGGAGTACATTATGGAAATGTCTCACATTGCTTCAAAACTAAAGGCACTCAAGTTGGACTTATCTGAAGACTTGTTAGTGCACTTGGTTCTAATATCCCTTCCGGTACATTTCAGTCAATTCAAGGTGAGCTACAACTGTCAAAAGGACTCATGGTCCTTTAATGAGCTCATATCACACTGTGTCCAGGAAGAGGAAAGACTGAAGCATGAGAAGACAGAAAGTGCTCATTTGGCCACCACCTCTAAGAACAAAAGGAACAAGAAAAGGAAGATTAATAAGTAAGCTACAGGTACGTCACCGTAAAAGAAATAGCATAAGGAACCAACTGAAGGTAGTTGTTTCTTCTGTGGAGTGCAGGTCATAAGAAGAAGAATTGCACCAATTACCACGCATGGCGTGTAAAGAAAGGTATTCTCTTCATTTGGTTTGTTCTGAGGTTAATTTAACTTCAGTACCTAGACATACATAGTTGATAGATTCTGGTGCAACAACTCACATCAGTATGTCTATGCAGGGTTGCCTGAGATGCCGAAAACCAAGTGATGGTGAAAGATACATCTATACTGGCGACGGTAAAAGAATAGAAGTAGAGGTAATAGGAAAATTTAGATTATTGTTAAAGACTGTATTTTATTTGGATCTTGTTGAGACATTTATTGTACTATCTTTTAGACGAAATTTGATTTCTGTTTCTGTTTTGGACAAATTTGGTTATACTTGTTCATTTGGAAATGAAAAATTTAGTTTGTTTCATGATTCAAAATTGGTTGGTTCCGGTTCTTTGTCAGGTTACGATAATCTTTATTCAATTGATACAATTGCTTCTTATAATGAAACATTGCATGTAAGTACTCGAGGTATAAAGCGAAAATTAAACGGCGAGAATTCTGCCTCGTTGTGACACAAGAGATTAGGTCACATCTCCAAAAGGAGAATTGAGAGACTTGTGTCTGACAGGATTCTCGACTCTCTTGACTTCACAAATTATGATTTGTGTGTCAACTGTATAAAGGGAAAATAAACCAATAAAAGGAGATTTCAAGCCAATAGGACTTCAGACGTCTTAGAACTTATACATACGGATATTTGTGGACCATTCCCTACGGGTTCTTGGAATGGTCAACAATATTTTATAACGTTCATAGACGATTTTTCAAGATATGGCTACGTATTTCTCATTCATGAAAAATCACAATCACTGGATGTATTCAAAAACTATAAAGTTGAAGTTGAAAACTAACTCGGCAAAAGGATTAAAAGCGTCAGATCTGACCTTGCGGATGAATACTATTGCAGATATGACGGTTCAGGTGAACAGCGTCCAGGACCATTTGCTAAATTCCTAGAGGAATGCGGCATCATCCCACAGTACACTATACCGGGTTCGCCCACTATGAATGGTGTTGCTGAGAGATGAAACAGAACGCTTAACGACATGATGAGGAGTATGATTAGTCATTCTACCTTACCAAAATCTCTCTGGGGTGAAGCATTAAAGACCGCAGCTTATATACTCAACAAAGTTCCAACTAAAGCCACTGATAAAACCCCATATGAGCTTTGGAAGGGCAAGAAGCCTAGTTTGAAGCATATACATATTTGGGGTGTCCAGCTGAGGCAAGGCTCTATAAGCTAAATGAAAAGAAACTGGATGCAAGGACCATCAGTTGCTATTTCATTGAATATTCGGAAAGGTCTAGGGGTTACAAGTTTTATGATCCCATAACTAAGGCAATTTTTGAGACAGAAAATGCTCGGTTCTTTGAGGATGTTGAGTTTGCGGGGGGGGGGGGGAAAGGGTTACAGGCTTTGTCTTTGAGGAGGAATACGTTGAAATTCTTCCAATTGTCATTGACAATGATCAGGTTTCTATCCTTGATATTGTTCAAGAACAACTCTAGATCAAGACAATGTCATACCTCCCTCTCAAGATCAACAAATTGTTCTAGAAGAACAAACTCTACAGCCTCAAGAACCAATGCCATTAAGAAGATCCACTAGAGAGAGGAGAAGTGCGGTTTCAAATGATTATATCATATTTCTCCAAGAACATGAAGTTGACATTGGAATGGTGGAAGATGATCCGATCGACTTTCGTCAAGCCATAGAAAGTTCTAACTCTCAAAAGTGGCTCGATGCTATGAATGAAGAGATAAAGTCCATGAAGCACAATGACGTATGGGACCTCGTTCCATTGCCTGAAGGTGCGAAACCCATTGGTTGCAAATGGATATTTAAGACCAAGAGGGATTCTAAAGTTGATGTAGAGAGGTAGCCGTCTTGTCGCAAAGGGCTTTACACAGAAAGAAGGCATCGATTATAAAGAGACTTTCTCTCCGATTTCTTCGAAAGACTCTTTCAAGACTATAATGGCATTGGTAGCGCATTTCGATCTTGAGCTACATCAGATAGATGTTAAGACAGCGTTTCTCAATGGTGACACTGATGAAATAATTTATATGGTACAACCAGAAAACTTTGTATCAGACGATCCAAAGCAAATGGTTTGTAAATTAAAGAAATCCATCTATGGACTCAAACAGGCGTCTCGTCAATGGTATTACAAGTTTCATCAGGTGATAATCTCATTTGATTTTGAGATGAATTTGGTCGATGATTGTATATACCACAAGTTCAGTAGAAGCAAGTATATTTTTCTGGTTTTATATGTCAATGACATATTGCTTGCCAGCAACGATATAGGCTTATTACACGAAACCAAGATATTTATAGCAAAGAATTTTGAGATGAAAGATTTTGGTGACGCCTGTTTTGTATTAAGAATTCAGATACACCGAGATCGTTCTCGAGGTATTCTTGGATTATCACAAAAGAGCTATATCGAAAAGGTACTTAAAAGATATGGCATATAAGATTGTAAACCAAGTGACACCCCTGTGGCTAAAGGAGACAAGTTCAGCTTAAGTCAGTGCCCTAAAAATGACTTGAAAATTAAAGAAATGCAGAAGATTCCTTATTCCTCAGTTATAGGGAGTCTGATGTATGCTCAGGTTTGTACGCGTCCGGATATAGCGTACATTATTTGGATGCTAGGGAGATATTTAAGTAACCCGGGAATGGATCATTGGAAAGCAGTCAAATGGGTCATGCGGTATTTACAGAGAACAAAAGACTATATGCTCACATACATGAGATCGGATCAGTTGGAGATTATCGGTTATTCTGATTCCGATTTCGAGGGATGCCAAGATAGTAGGAGATCCACTTCAAGCTATTTTTACTTGCTTGCTGGAGGTGCTATTTCATGGAAGAGTGCTAAGCAGACATTCATAGCTACTTCCACCATGGCAGCGGAGTTTAGAGCGTGTTATGAGACATCAAATCATGGAATATGGCTGCGTGATTTTGTCACTGGGCTGCGCATTGTGGACAATATAGAAAGAATACTTAAGATATTTTGTGACAATAAATCAGCAGTGCTATATTCTAATAATAACAGGAGCTAGACGAAGTCAAAACATATAGAGATCAAGTTCCTGGCTGTTAAAGAAAGAGTTTAGAGTGGACAGGTGTCAATAGAGCATATTGGGACAAACTCCATGATTGCAGATCCGCTTACTAATGGATTGATACCCAAGGTCTTTCATAAGTACACTGCTCATATGGGTATAGTGTCTCTTGAGGATATCTAGTTTCAGTGGGAGTTTGTATTTTTGCTTTTCCATATTGGACACATACACTATTATTTTGGATACCGTTTAAAGTTAAAGTTATTTTCAGTTATAAAGTTATTTGGTTTATTATCTCTGAACTTGTTTAAAATGATCTCACTAAAGTATTAAGGTAGACCAGTTGGAAATAGGCATGTTAAAGATCACATTACATGTAATTTTCATGCTACACATCCATGTTTGATCCATGTCATTCGGTTATATTGATATACGTGACCATTGATGGGTTTAGCTACTTGAAAGTAGC
This sequence comes from Olea europaea var. sylvestris, assembly GCF_002742605.1. NCBI lineage: Eukaryota > Viridiplantae > Streptophyta > Magnoliopsida > Lamiales > Oleaceae > Olea > Olea europaea. The sequence continues at coordinate 34,592,201 of NC_036247.1, forward strand.
GAAAGCTGCTTTGATCCTATGTTGATATGATTGATGGACGGGATTGTTTAGGGATACATTCGGTAATGATAGCAAAATTTTGAGTACTCATAAGGTTATGTTTAATGCACAATTATAAGGTGACACATATAGCCCAAATGGGAGATTGTAAGGATTTTTTAATCAATAGATGGGCTTATATGTGTGAATAATTGTGTGTTAAATTATAGGCTATCGAATTCAGTTGAGCCCAATTAAAGTGATCTAATAAGGCTTCGATTTTGGGTTTTAATGTATCCAATTAAAGTGTGGGTTTACATATGTGTAGAGACCGGGCCCAAGTCCTAATTCTAGCGTCCCTATATAAATAGGTTATGATCCCCAGATCACACGTAGGTATTATTCATTCTCTACTGCATCCCATCACAGAGAGGAAAAGGAGACTGCGTGTAGATTTTGAAGACTATATCGCGAAATTCATTATTACATTAACTATGTCTGATTCAGATACGCTTCCGCTTTAATTCTTGTATTTCTTGATGATTTAACATGAAAGATCCAGTGATTTAAAGTATTAAATTATCCAACGGTCTACATCTTGGAGTTGGGGCAACAGCTTATACACTTTATTCATCTAGTTTCTTGGAAGTTTGGATGTTTATATTCTTGAAGATTCATGGTTTGTTTGTTGATATAAAAACCAGCCCAGCAAATTCCTACAAAGTTCAGTTTGTTCGCAGAACTCTTCACTCTTAGTTCGAATTTTTTCCTGGCCCCGGTCTAAGTTCGAATCTAGCTTAACTTCTTGAAACCTGGCCAACAGATTGTGTGCTTTATTCATCGTGTCTCCTCGGCTGTCTCGACCTTGTTAACGAATCAGATGAGTTTGGCTAGTTTGATGTATTGGTGTTGACACATAAAAATTCAGCCCAAATCGAACGGCCCAAGGAATGAAGCCCAATTGGAGGATCCCCAAATCAGATAGCCCAAAGAACGAAGCCCAATCAAACAATTTAAGATGAAGACCCAAATAGGGAGGCCCAAGAACTCGGTAACGCCATCGCCCAAGTTTGCAAGTCGCCCAGAATCTGAGCGAATGGAGTGTCATGCAGTCGCCCAGAGCTGTTACTCTATTCTCGTCCAAACCTTCAAGTCGCCCAAGGTCTTAGCAAACATAAAGTGTTGTGGTTATCAAGAAGTGCAGTTATCAAAGCAGTTATTAAAGCAGCCCTATCACGTTCCACGATTCAAGGAATTCAATCAAAAATGGTTGAACGACGAAAAGTAATGGCAGCAGTTAAAAAAGGCAGTTTCATGACAAGCTGGCCATTACGAGGAAAGTGTGCAGTTGTAGAACGATCAAGCAGTTTTTAGGCGGTTGATCACAAAGAGATCATCCATGGAGTATAAAAGGGAGAAAAGATATAGAGCAAAAGATCGAATCAAAAACTCTCGAACAGAGAACGTGTAATTTTAAATTCCTTAGCTTAGATTTAAACACTTTTTTCAGTAACTCGTGTGCTTGCGCCCCTTGGAGGCATTCTGTTTTTAATTTTCAATTGTAAAGTCATCGCCAATAAAAGAACCCCCCCTTTTTGGGACTTTGTCTCAAGAGGTTTGTCCCTTACACAATCGTCTGATCCCTTTTAATTGTTAGCGACCAACCCGCGCGAAACAATTTGGCACGCCCAGTGGGACAGTGGTGTTTGGTGTTGAAAGTACAAAAGGTGAAACAATATGCCTCAGAGATCCGATAAGGAAGCGACAAGTCAGGGAGGAGTCCAGTCTGTGATCGAGCGATATGAGGAGCAGCATGCCTCTCCACGAACAGATGGACGGAATCAGAGCAGTAACAGTCGTTATGAACCAATGACGGAGTTAAGTCCTCGAACCATGCGTGCATTACTTGGAGAACTCACACAAGACGTCGTTGAATAGGTAAATCTTCGAAGTATTCATAATATGGAAAGATTTACCCAAAATGGGAATGCACATTATGACAACATGGCCAAACAACTAAACACTTTGAACGAAACAATGAATAAGTTAGTAGGCCAGATATGTCAACCGGTTATACCTCTTGCAAATCACTTTCAAACTAGGACAATTGTGAGACATAATCCCTCAGTCCTAAATCCGAATCAAGGGGTAGAACCACTTTTTGGTCCCTCTACTTCAAACCAAGGGGGTACTGCAGTGCCAAATCAGAACAATGGTAGTGGTACGCCTAACTTGGGGGGTAATCCAAACATAAGAGATAATGTCCTAAACAATGGACAGAATACGCCACGTGTTAATGAGGGAATAGATGTTCAGGCTAATGGTAATGGCCCTAATCATGGTAACTTTGTTGCCAATCAAGGGCCAAACATTAGGCCTCATGCAAATCAACTGATTAACCAGCCTGTAGGAATTCCATATGACCCCAACGTCATGTTAAGGAATCAGATTATGGAAATCGTACAGGATCAGATGGCTTTTGGGGTGCGTCCCGTCGTTAGGCCAACTTACACAAAGCCATATCCTGATTGGGTAGACCAAGCATATCCATGGCTTAGAGGGTACAAAGTGCCAGAATTCTCACTGTTTACCGATTTAGGAGAGGTGTCTACTCTAGAACACATAGGGTGATTCACATTGCAAAGTGGTGATGTAACTGATTATCATAAAATGAGGCTTTTCCCTAGTTCATTAACAGGAGTAGCTTTCTCCTGGTTCATCAACTTGCCAGTGAACTCTGTTCAAACATGGCAACAATTGGAACAGCTATTTCACGCTCAGTTTTATAAAACTGAGTCTGAAGTCACTTTGGCTGATTTGACGAATCTACGTCAAATGCCAAACGAATGGGCAGAAAGTTTTCTCCAAAGGTTCAAGACAGCAAGAATCAAGTGTTTTGTACCTCTGCCTGAAAAAAAATTTGTCAAAATCGTTCAGGGCTACTTGAACTATGATTTAAAAAAGAAATTCCAGGACAAGGAATTTCCTGACCTTTTCCAGTTGAGTGCGAATTAGGTATGAACGACTGATAAGAGAGGAAGAACAAATGAAAAATTCTAGTAAAGGGACTTATTACAAAGACCCAAATTTTGACGTTCATACCATCGATTACAAGTCATACGATCAGGCCGAAATGTGTTTGGCCGAATTGGTCAAAGGAGATACGTATACTTATCACATAATGGCCAAGCCTAGACCATCGGGCAAAGATGAGCCTATAAAAGATGGAAACATAAAGGCTAGAACGTTCTCATTCGATGTAACCAAAGCTGACCTTTTATTTGATAAATTATATAGGGATAAGCAGATAAAGTTGAGCGATAAGCACAAATTGCCAAACCCTGAACAAATTAAGGGTAAAGAATATTGTAAGTGGCATAATGCATGATCACATTTGACTAACAATTGCTTGGTTTTTCGCCATGTATTGCAGGATGCCATTGAATCAGGACGAATTACGTTCGACAATAAGAAGAAGATGGTAGTGGATGAAAATCCTTTTCCACAGCCACTTGGAGTGAACATGGTGACGTCTGGTTTCAAAAACAAGTTGCCAAAATTCAAGTTGGTCGTAGATGATGGAGAAGAGGATCCTAGACCACATCCTAGTGTCTTTGAACGAATCAAGGGGAAAGAACCAAAAAAGGACGAAGACGTCAACCAGGGATATGGCAGCATCCTCATCGCCCTACTTTCTTCCCAAACACTCGGCCAGGTAGAGGGCGAGGTACATCATTCTATAGAGGACCGCCTTTTGAGAGGCAGTTCAGGCCAGCAGATAATGGAAGAACATTCAGGCCGCAGCCTCGCCGGCCAAATATATGGCATTCATTCCAGTATAATGCACGAAGGGCAATACCCTTCAATGAGATGACTAGAACCCAACAAAGGCGTTTCCAACGAAACTATGGACGAATGATGAGGCAGCAACAGGGAGTGCCACATCCTAAAGCACATAACCTACTCAAGGCAGCCAATCAAAATGTCCTCAAAGATAGTGAAGAGACCGGTACAGATGAATCAATGAAGGAACTGCCAGAAACTTCTTCTAGGAGATCAAAGTTTGAGTAGGACAGAAGTGATGGAGAAGATCCAGATTAGCCCCTTACTATCCAGTTCGGTACGTTACCTTCTGTCGTAGCCAATAATTACTTACTGGCCAATGAATTCAAGAATAAAGAAAAAGAAGAAGAAGAAAGGGAGGACAACGAAGGAGAGGCTTGCGTGCTGGAATGTGAAGAAGGCCAAACTTCTAAAGAGGCCTACAACGATGAAGAAGATGACGGGATGACAGACATTGAAGAAAAAATCGACCTAGAAGCAGAAGGAAGAAGGAGAGGAGTATCACGCAATACTCTGTTGAAGCAACTACATCGAGAGAGAGTTCGCGAAGTAGACTTGTTGGGAGAACCATCTGGGCGTCCTTTCGATTTTTACGTACTGTACGGGACACCCAAAAGGAAGAAGAGAGTGCCTCGCTCTGAAAAGTATGGATCACCTCCAAGAATAATGCCCCCTCCCACAGGTTGGGTAAGTGATGAGGAAGTATTAGAAAAAAGTAAGAAGGAAGTTCACAAGACAGGATCAGCGCGATATACTGCACGTCGACTTATTACAGGGGGATAATTTGACAGAAAACAAGCAGGAAATAGAAATAGAGGCTGCCGAAAAGGATATTTTTAAACGGCCAACCATGAAATTGACTAAACACTTGAGGCCATTGTACGTTAAAGCTCTAGTTAACGGCATCCCAGTGGCAAAAGTGCTTGTCGACAATGGAGCAGCTATAAACACCATTCCATCTATGATGATGAGGAAGTTTGCAAAGACAGAGGGTGACATGATTCCTACAGAAGCCATCCTTACGAGCTTCAATGGAGGAGCAACTTCAGCTAAGGGAGTTATGTCATTGGACATAACTATAGGGACGACTACTAGGACCACTGTCTTCTTTGTAATAGATGGTCCTACTAGTTACAATGTGCTATTAAGAAGAGATTGGATACACGGAAGTCGTTGTATACCCTCATCCCTCCATCAATACCTGATCTTTTGGAATAACAAAGGCGAAGCAGAGGTGGTACAAGTCGATCATAGGCCATTTGTCGCAAAAGCAAACTCGGTGGAAAAGTTCATGTACGAAGGAAACTATGAACCTGTCAGGGTAGTACAAGATGGGAAAGAAACTCAAGTTGTCGCGCAAAGCGAAGAGCCATTTTCAGTGGACGCACTCACTGAAATGTTCAGATAGATGAGGCCAAATATAGTGGCCCTAGAAGAGCCAGTAATTGGCAAAAGAATAATCAAGGAGTCTTGAATGGATTCTCAGTTACAAAAGCAAATGGCCGACATTCAGGCCTTCAAAGCCAGACTAATGGCTTTCAATAAGAAATGCAATGACAAGGCGAAAGAAGAGACAGCCGTAAAAGCGCTGAAGGACAAATTGACAGTATTCGAGTTAGAACAAAGCATTGGCCGAGAAGTCAACAAGGTGGACTGTTTAGAAGAGGAAGTACTTTCAAGGGAACTGGACGACGAAGTGATGCGGATCGCCGAACCTGGATACGCTCAAAGATAAGACCCTCTGATCAAAGTAAATATTGGCAATGAAGGAGAAGATCGTCCAACATTCATCAGCCAGACGCTCGATCAAGAGGTTAGTAATAAATTAATCGCTTTGCTAAAGGAGTATAAAAATTGTTTTGCTTGGGAATATGAACAAATGCCTGGTTTAGATAGAGACTTGGTGGAACATAGGTTACCAACTAAGCCTAATTTTAAACCTCATAGGCAGCCTCCGAGACGTTTTGCTCCCAATGTACTCCCTGAAATCAAGAAAGAGATAAAGCGATTATTGAAAGCAGGTTTTATTAGAACGGCCAGATATGTCGAATGGTTGTCCAGTATTGTGCCAGTACTAAAAAAATGGTAAACTAAGGGTGTGTATAGACTTTAGGAATTTAAACATAGCTACACCCAAAGATGAGTATCCAATGCCTACGATGGATTCTTTAGTAGACTCGACTGCCGGACATGTCATGTATTCTTTCATGGATGGGTATTCAGGATACAATCAAATTTATATAGCTGAAGAAAACATACACAAAACTGCCTTTAGATGCCCTGAGTCTCTAGGATGTTTTGAATGGGTGGTTATGCCTTTCGGCCTAAAAAATGCAGGTGCAACTTATCAAAGGGCAATAAATTTAATCTTTCATGATATAATAGGCAAGTTTGTTGAAGTGTATGTAGATGACATAGTAGTCAAGTCCATTAAAAAAGAAGACCATTTCGAACAGTTAAGATGTTCGTTTGAGCGAATGAAGCAATATAAGCTAAAGTTGAATCTCTTGAAGTGTGCATTTGGTGTTAATGCAGGAAATTTTCTTGGTTTCTTAGTACACAAGAGAGGGATTGAACTTGATAAAAATAAAGTGAAGGCCATTTTAGAGGCCAAACCACCTAGCAACAAAAAAGAATTGCAAAGGTTTTTAGGCCAAGTAAACTTTTTAAGACGCTTTATTTCTAACTGTGCAGGGTGAACTAAAGTCTTTTCGCCGCTTTTAAAGCTGAAAAATCAGGACGAATACATCAAAAGGCTTTTGAAAGCCTGAAGACATATTTATCACGTCTACCAGTGTTGGTGTCACCAATCCAAGGACGACCAATGACAGTGTATGTATCGGCTGAAAAAGAATCAATAGCTGGAATGGTCGCACAGGAAGACCAATTTGGTGAAGAAAGGGCAATTTACTACTTAAGTAGACGGTTAACGAAATGTGAATGTAATTACTCTGCTATCGACAAATTATGTCTTGCATTGTATTTCACATGTACAAAATTAAGGGCTTATTTACGGCCCGTAACCGTTTATTTAATTTCTAAAGTAAATTTAGTTAAGTATATGTTCTCACGCCCTATTTTACACCAAAGGGTAGGCCTTTGGACACTAGCTTTATCAGAATTCGAGATATAATATATACCTCAAAAGGCAGTCAAAAATCAGGCTTTGGCTAATTTTCTAGCCGATCATCCATACCTTGACATGCCTGAAGAAATTGAACTAGAAATCAATTCGTTCGAGTTAAAATCTTGGGTGTTGTATTTCGATGGGTCAAAAACCTCTAAAGGTACAAGAGTAGGAGTAGTATTGATTAATCCTTTAGGGATTTGCTACAAGTTCGCATTCACTTTAGACAGAATGTGCACCAACAATCAGGCCGAATATGAAGCCTTAATTGTAGGCTTAGAACTAATGATAGATATGGGAGTAAGAAATGTGATCGTTAGGGGCGATTCTCAATTGGTAATCCACCAATTGATTGGTGATTTTAAATGCCAAAGTGATTCCATTATAAGTCAATATGAGATCGCCCAAGAATTGTTAGAAGAATTCGACCAAGTAGAACTTCAATGCGTTAGTAGGATATATAATGACGTGGCAAATGAGTTAGCCCAAATGGCCTCAGGGTACTCAAAGGTTTTGAATTGGAAGTCTACTTGTGAGTATGGAATCATGTTGCCCGTGACTCAAAGAAGGGCGAGAAAGATTGAACTTCACTGCATACAAGATGGAGATGCGATGGATTGGAGAACAGAGATTAAAAGGTTCCTTAAAGAACCTAATGGAGGGATTAGTAGGAAAATGAAGCTGTGTTTGCTGAACTATACACTAATAGATGAAGAGTTGTTTAAGAAACGCTCTGATAGTGTATTACTAAAGTGTGTAAGTTTGCAAGTAGCCAAGACGATCATGGTTAAGGTGCACGAAGGGATATGTGGAGCTCATCAAGCTGGTCAAAGGATGAGATGGTTAATTATTAGGAGTTGATATTTTTGGCCAAAGATGGGAGAATTATGCGTTCAGTATGCAAAGAGTTGTTTAGCATACCAAAAGCATGGTCCGATACAAAGGGCGCCAGAACGAGAAATGGCACCTATTATTAAACCTTGGCCGTTCAAGGGTTGGGCGATAGACTTGATAGGGAAGATTTATCCCCCATCGTCCAAGCAACATATTTTTGTTATAATTGCAACCGACTATTTCACCAAGTGGGTAGAGGCGGTACCTTTGAAAGAGATCACCCAGAAGAATGTCATAGAGTTTATCCGTGATTACATCATTTATAGGTTTGGAATTCCACAAACGTTGATGGTAGATCACGAAACATCTTTGAATGGGGATCAAGTGACCAAATTTTTGAGCGAGTTTGGGGCTAAATTAGTAAACTCCACACCATACTACGCTCAATCCAACGGACAAGCAGAATCTTCTAATAAGATTCTAAAAAATATCATCAGAAAGATGATAGATGAAAATGCCAGAAATTGGCACGAATGTCTGAACAAGGCCTTATGGGCTTATAGAACATCACCTCGGTCAAGTACCAAAGTTACTCCTTTCCAACTTATTTATGGACAGGAGGTCGTTTTGCCTATGGAAATCAACGTGCAATCGATTAGAGTGTGCTTGCAACATAAGTTGAATGATGATGAGTATACAGAATCACTAATTCAAAATTTATTGGGGTTGGACGAATTAAAGTTGGACGTCTTAGATAGATTGCAAGTTCAAAAACAAAGAATGGCTAAATTTTATAATAAAAAAGTCATAGCCAAGTCGTTCAGCCTGGGTGAACTAGTTTGGAAGAAGATACTCCCTTTGGATAGCAATGATCCAAAGTACGGGAAGTGGTCGCCCAATTGGGAAGGACCATACAAAATAAACAGTGTGTTGCCCAATGGAGCGTATCACTTGGAAGATTTAGATGGCACTAAGCACGTGAGATTCATTAACGGCAAATATTTGAAAAAATATGTTCCTTCTTTATGGGAATGTGAACAGATAAAAGTATAATCAAAATATGTTGAAGGATTAAGGATAACAAGGTCAGAGCGAAATACATTCAAAAAAAATCCTTTATTATCAAATGTTCATTACAAAGATGCAAAAATACAAATAATGGATGCTCTACAAACTACAATTAAAAGTAAGCTAATCTCCAGGTTGATCGCTGAGTGAGAGGGTGGACTAGCCTCGCACCGTCTTCCTAAATGCATCGCTACAATGGTGGGATCGTCGAGTAAGAGAGTGGACTGACCTCACCACCTTCCTAAATGCATCGCTGCAATGGCGGGCAAAGAGGCTGAGAAGCACTCTCAGCAAGCAAGGTGGCCCGTAAGCATCCCAAAAATTGCCTTCTATCATCAACTCCTTGTAAAGGACAAAAAGACGATGGGAAGAACTTTGATGGTAAAAACTTTGCTGCTGGCCAAAAAATATTTCCTATACCTCCCACACCAAAGGTGACATCAAGGTAAATAGTAAAATGGGCGGACTAAACAATCCATTTTTATAGAAAGACGAAGGTTTCGGATTGATTGTCAGAATGCCAAACAATGGCAGCAAATTGGTTTCGAAGGAGAAAATGAAGATGAAGATGGAAGATGGAAAGTGCGAAGCATACGTGCATTTATAGGGGGTGGAGATGAAGAGACAGAATATGAGCAGCCACATTCTGTCTAGTAAATGGAATTAAATAGCCCAAAGTCTTGGGAAAAGTGGTGGAAATATCAAAAGAAAATGTGCAAGATTTTTAGCACAAAGTAGTTAAATACTTGAAGAATTGACGATTAAAAGACAAACGTCAAATAAATGCACAAGAAGTTAACATACATGTTCATTAATGATGAACAAAGTTACAAAGGGAAAATCAAATGCGAAATTACAAAAGAAAAAGACATCATATGTCTTAATTACAGTCCACCCCACACTGAACGAATTCATTCCCTAAGTTTTTTCCAATCCTCGTTCTGCCGAGAGGAAGTGATGTTCAATTCGGCCACGACATCATCATCAACTTCCAACTTCTTGTACTGCTCAACCAAGGACTTAGTTCGCTCAATTCCCTGGGAGGCGTTGTGCTTTTTAGCAGTCATTCTCACCTTGCAGTCGTCCATTTTGGCTTGAAATTCCTTCATCTGAGCAGCCAAACTAACCATCAAAGAGTCTTCAATCATGACTTCGGAAGAGATCTCTTTCAACTCATCCTCAGCCTTGTTGATCTCCAGACGTAGAGACTCTTTTTCAGATACGACGCGAAGATATTGAGTACTTTTGGCCTTTAGTTCAGCATTCTTGGCCAGCAAAGAGAGGACCTCGGAGCGGATAACTTTCAACGTCGCTTTAAAATCAACAGAAAGATTGAGCGACGGAAGTGTCAGTGCTTGCTCCAACTTCCCATTCAAATGCTCAAGCTTATACTTATATCTGGCAGCACTAGCCCTACCAATGTCCATATCCATGAAGGACACATACTCAAATATCGACTGCTTGAAAAACTTCAAATCTTCCTCTGAAGAAGCAGCAGGATGATTAGATAGAGCAGGGCGAGATGTCTTGACTTGCCCCCAGGAAGCAAACAAGTCTTGGATAGAACGCACAATCTTGTCAGCATCCTGCAAAGAAAATTGCCAATATTGAAGATTCTCACTACAACGAACAAGATGGAAATAAAAGTGAAGCAAAGATTACCTCATCAACAATCGTGGAAGATGGCATATCCTCAGTCAAGTCTGCCACCTGTGACTCCTCCATTCGTGAGGACTTCCCCTTTTCTGAGCGAGAAGATGTTGCCACAACGGGCAGACTCATAGGAATATCTGCAAAACTCAAAAGCAACAAATCAGAAACCAATAGCACAAGCAAAGGTAAAGCATCAAAAAACTGAATTACCTTATGTTTCGATGTTTAGGGGGTTGACGCCCTGGGAAGAAGGTGGTTCATCCATGGGTTGTGATGAGGATTCTGGGACTGAATATGTCTCTTTAAGCGTAGTCCCCTCATCAACCGGTTTGGATGAAGTAGTCTCAGCGGAGGATGATGGAGCAGGAGCTGCCGATGCCAAAGCCGTTAAAGGAGAGGCTGAACTTTTCTGAGAAATCCAAATAAATCATCAGCACACAGAAAAGTTTCAAGTATGGAAAAGTATGCTTGTGAGTAAAGCAATTTAATTACCTTCCTCCTGATGATAAGAGGGGTATCATCATCATCATCAACATCATCCTCCAGAATGGGAGATGCTGAGACTGGCCGTTTGCGATTTGGGGCACTCTTGGCTATAGTAGGCTTGGCAGGGAGAGAAGAAGATGGACGAGCAGACTGTTTAGCGTGACAAGGAGGAGAAGGACTCCGGATGGACAAAGGAGTGACTAAAACAGGAGGAGGGAGAGAAATGCTCGGCTGGTCTAGTGAATGAAAGGCATGATTGGCATCAGTTGCAAACAATCTGCGCTTCACTGACGGTCAGAGCTGTTCAAAAAGAGGATGAATGGCGTGGCTAGAATTGAAGGGGGCTAATGAAAAATAGCTTGTTAAAAGAAGATTGTGAACATTTATAGCCTCTACCTCCGCCTTATTAATAATATGAAAGCGGTCAATCAAGTTCCTTGAATAGTAAGGAGGAACAGGCCAAGTTTGGCCGAAACCAAGTTGGCGAGCAAAAAATTGGGGAGCATAAATTTTTACCCCTGTCTTAGCATTGGTACCAGTTAAAATATCATGAAATAGCTCCCTCCCGGTTAAAAACTGGATCCAAATGAGTGGGGAGGTGCTCGCGCTGTCTATAGTGGAGGGGGGATGCACATAGTTTGGAGTCAAAAAAGGAGGAAAGGAAAAGAGGAAGGGATTGAATCCAAAGAATAAAAGAATGAAAAAATATCCCTTCTAGACATATTTACAGGAACCAAGGGCTCAATGGCTAGCCCATAACAACTAGCAGAGGAGCGAGAAATTGATGGAGCACTAAGCAATGGAAAATAGGATCTCAACCACAGTTGAGTGAACCAAAGAGGTCCACTACCAGTGGGAGATATACCATTCTTCAATTGAGTTTGAAGAGAAGTCATGCCTCTATAAAGGGCAGCCAAAAAGAAAGAACATAAATTCAAAGGCTTGCCACGCGCTAATTCGTGCGCTATGGGTAAATAACTCAGGGAGAGCTTTATGCTTGGCACACACAAAACATATTTACAAAGCCAAACTAGAAGAAAAGCCACTAACTCAGTATGGGAAGGCTTAGCGCTCGAATGATTGTGAAGGGTTTGCAAGTTTGAATAAGACTCAGTGTAGCTTTTATCAAACTTTGGGGCACCACCAGAAACCAAGATACCAGGAAAAATGGTATCGCCCAAAAGTGGTAGATTCACTAGGTCCCCAACATCCCTTAAAGTAATAGACATGGGGCCAAGAGGGAAAATAAAGGTATTATACTCGGAAGACCAAAAACTCAAAGCGATCGAAAAAAGTGTTGAATCAAAAGTAGGGGGTCGAATAGAGATTTCTAACAAATCAGAAATCCTAGCATTATCAAAAAGTGCCTTAGTAGGACCATGACCCACAAGACGAGCATGCCACCTACGGAAAGCTACATCAAATTTAGGCCAAGTGCGAATACCTCTTTCGCGAAGTGGCCCCAGCGGCAGAGAGTTTAGAAATGGAGGGCCTTGAGTACAAGGAAACAGCTAGCCCACCGCTGCCTGTTCGACTGCCTCTGCATTATTGAAGAAAGGACCTAGGTAGAACTCATTGAGTTCGACATTGGCGGGCACAAGAAAACTCGGAGTTATGTATAGACGACTCAGAAGTTTCTGAAAGTCATCAAAACTAAAGGAGTCGCCAGCTTGAGATTGTGAAGTAGCCATTAGAGATGAAACGGAGTTTTTTCAGAATTACGTAGCAGGGAAGCAAAAGATGAACAGTAAATCGTGGGAGAGACGCGAAAAAGTGAGGCGTGATTTAATGGTGCAGTGAAATGGCGTGTTTGGGGGTTATAAGGGTTTGCAAAACGTCGCACCTTTTCAAGCTATGGAAGAAAGCAATGATTGAAATTCTTGGGAATTTCAAATGTTGCTGGAAACACAAAGTGAATATGACAAAATTTAATAATTGGTATTAATTCTACCATACTGGGGGATAATTGTTGACACATAAAAATTCAGCCCAAATCGAACGGCCCAAGGAATGAAGCCCAATTGGAGGATCCCCAAATCAGATAGCCCAAAGAACGAAGCTCAATCAAACAATTCAAGATGAAGGCCCAAATAGGGAAGCCCAAGAACGCGGTAACGCCATCGCCCAAGTTTGCAAGTCGCCCAGAATCTGAGTGAATGGAGTGTCATGCAGTCGCCCAGAGCTGTTACTCTATTCTCGTCCAAACTTTCAAGTTGCCCAAGGTCTTAGCAAATATAAAGTGTTGTGGTTATCAAGAAGTGCAGTTATTAAAGCAGCCCTATCATGTTCCACGATTTAAGGAATTCAATCGAAAACGGTTGAACGACGAAAAGTAATGGCAGCAGTTAAAAAAGGCAGTTTCATGACAAGTTGGCCATTACGAGGAAAGTGGGCAGTTGTAGAACGATCAAGCAGTTTTTAGGCGGTTGATCACAAAGAGATCATCCATGGAGTATAAAAGGGAGAAAAGACATAGAGCAAAGGACCGAATCAAAAACTCTCGAATAGAAAACATGTAATTTTAAATTCCTTAGTTTAGATTTAAACACTTTTTTCAGTAACTCGTGTGCTTGCGCCCCTTGAAGGTATTCTGTTTTTAATTTTCAATTGTAAAGTCATCGCCAATAAAAGAACACCCCTTTTTAGGACTTTGTCTCAAGAGGTTTGTCCCTTACACAATCGTCTGATCCCTTTTAATTGTTAGAGACCAACCCGCGCGAAACAATTGGTCAGCCTTTCTTCAGGTTCGTTGTCGTCGGCATATTTCTAGTCTTATTGTTCGAGTTTTTCCCAGCCCCAGGATACGTTTAAATTAAGTCACACATCATGAAGTCTGGCCAACAGTTTTTGCACTCAATTTCTGCCAGTTTCCTCGGATATTTGATCATCCTTGCTCATGGTATATTCAAACCTATCCAGAAGGTATAATGCAGTCTTGAAAATCCAAGTTAATGAATTCTAGAAGATTAAAGCCCCTGCTCAATGATTTTCGATTGCTTCTTGTGATTGATTCGAATTTTGCATACCATCCTTGGCAAAACTCGATTTCAAGGAGCAGATTACTCGAAAAATTCGTACAGATTCATGGGTTCTTGGTGCTGGAATTATCCATTTCGGGAAAGAATTCAAATTTTCACCCTCCCCATTTTGAAAACTTAAATTTGAACTATCTTCACCGGTTTGGAAATATCAGAATATCCCAGGAAATTTCAAGAAGCTGTCCAATATCCATTTTGGGCGAAGTTCTGGAAAAATCAAATTCAGCTTTGACTTGAATTTAGAATTTTTCAACTACCTTTTCCAGATATATATGGCCACTGCAACTTGTATTTTGCACTGCCCCTTGCATCTTACTTTGTTTGGCTTACATGGTGAAGGAAGTTAAAGGTTGCACGTGCTTCAATCCCAAAAAAGGCAGTCTGTTGAAATTCTGCGTAAGGCAGCCGGTCAGCAGCTTGCTTTGCTATTGAAGAGATCTTTGTTAGCTGGTTCGTTACTCGTTTGGGAAATGAATTCTACCCAACATTGTTCACTGCTTTATGCATTTTCTGGCTAATCTTGCTGCAAAAAACGTAAGCTGTTCAACATAATCCAATTGGCTTAAACGATGGATTAGGTCTAAGGCATTAGCAAGCCTAAATGTGTTGACGAAAGTTGTTACGTTTGATTGGCTTTTCAGTCTTTTTTTGGGGTCATAAGACCTATTGCAATGTTTCCTTTTGTGAGGCTAGGTATGTCCGGAGTAGTTATACTCGAATTTTGATCTATATAATTTTATTTACCGATTAACAAAAAAATATGGAAGAACTCGAAAAAGTCCCAAATTTTGATAGAGAATTTGAAGTTTTCATGATTTTAAAACCTTGAATATTTCGAGGATGAAATAAGTTGATGATGGGGTGAGTTATTTGTTTAATGCACTCAATTAATGTTCATATGGAAATTGCAGATCGAATTTGTGAAGGATGGGGAGATGAGTGGAAATTCGCCATAAACGTGGCACTAAATATAGAATTATTAACAAAATAAGCTAGACAATAACTAAAATGTGCATAAGTACAATCCTAACCAACCACATGCAATGCAAAAAGAAAAATAAATAGAAAAAAGTTTAAAATTTGATTGTCTTATTTATAGTCCTATCTCGACTTTTGCACAATTAATTTACGACACTTTGAATATGGTTTTGGAAGTCTTGTTTAATTTATTTAAATTGTACAATATTACAGATGTCCTTCAAACTTTGACTTTGTCATTCTCAAAATAATGTGCCTGGCATTCACCCTATTCAAACTCAATGATGAATACTCTGATTTCCTCATCTACTAATAACAAACTTAATTTTTGAGCAAATAATAAAGTTGGAGGATTGCGTACTAATCCATCTTCGTTGAATGTTAATGATCATTTAGCTCCGTCATGATTTTTTATGGAAAATTGCAATAGTGGTCCCTAATCTTTCGCTTTTTGCAGACTTTACATTAACCTTCGGTTTATGCCAGAGGTGATCCCAAAACTTTGAAAGATTAGCAACTAGGGTTCAAATGGCAAATGGATGGTAGACCGTTAGTTGACCAAAAAAATTAGATTTTGACCAATTTTAACTAAATTAAAAAGGGTAAATTAATAACTTTACATTTTCTCACATTAAATACTTAAATTAATTAAAATGAAAAATGAAAAAAAAAATAAAAAATGGGGCTGCTCCATAACCCAATCCCCTCACCCCCACCTCCCCCAACCCAACACAACCCAAACTTTATCTTCTTTCCTTGATTCACCCGCAAGCAACGACACCTAGGTATCGTATGTACCTCGATTCTGTTTTTTCACAATTGGTTGATAAGGTCGAAGTTATTCTATTTAATTATTTTTATAGATAGTTTTGATGAATAAAGAAAAAGAAAAAAATCTAAAAATTTTTTTAATCGTTTGTTGTACAATGAA
The DNA here is from genome assembly GCF_002742605.1 of Olea europaea var. sylvestris. Taxonomy (NCBI): domain Eukaryota; kingdom Viridiplantae; phylum Streptophyta; class Magnoliopsida; order Lamiales; family Oleaceae; genus Olea; species Olea europaea. The sequence goes on from NC_036247.1 coordinate 34,608,138, forward strand.
AAAAATAAAGATGTCTTTTTCTTTCAAGCACCGATTTGCCCCCATCAATAAAACGGCGTGGCCATTGCTTCCATCAGTAAACCCCATCAATTTCTCCACCAATCACCGATGTTCCCCTTCCTAAAAAACATCAATGTAAATGTGTCTCCTGCAACTCTTTCTTCAACATAGACGTAGCTGAACGAGAAAGAGCACCGTCATGTTTTTATTGCATATAGCTTAAGCTTAAATCAAGGTCAATAAAAGCATACTCACAATACCCATAATATCTGCTTATGAAATTTCTAAATATAAGTATATGAATCAAAGGTATCAATTTATGAAAATAAGAAAAACCAATTCAATATTCACATCCCAAATCAAAACTTCCTTTGTTCTAGAGTTGGTTAGCCTCTGAAATGGTGCATATGTGATTGTGAAAATTGTGATGAAGATGACCCGAAGATTTGGGTTCGATTTTGATTTTTCATTGGGGTTCCATTTAACAGTGGAGATGATGGTAGCGGATGTGGTGATGACGACGACGAAGGTGGAGGCAACGACGATGACGACAACAGTGACGGTGATTGATAGTGATTTTGGTTTCGGGTAGGGGTGGGGTTTGGATGGAGAATGGGGAAGGGAAAGAGGTGCAAAAAGATAATGATTTTTTAAATTTAAGTATTTAAATGTGAAAAAAAAAAAGTAAAGTTACTAATTTACCCTTTTTAATTTGGTCAAAAATTGGTCAAAGTCTAATTTTTTTGTTAACTAACGGTCAAATGAATTCATCTATTTGGAGCTGCAAATTTCTCAATGGTTTGGATTCGCCACTGGCCAAAACCGGAGTTTAAATAAAGTCTACAAAAAAGCGAAATGTTAGGGACCGATGTTGTGATTTTCCCTCAATTTATTGATCTCTACATGCTCTTCTTCTTTTGTTGTTGGTTGTCTACTATCAAAAATTGTGGCCAATTGCGTAAGGAAGTTTTTATGAGAAGTCTCACTTTCTTGTTGAGGAATAGTAGGATTAACACTATTATGACCTTTTCGACCAATAAAGATCAAGACGTTACTCCAACTTGGATTGTATCGAATATGGATTATAATGCGAGTATGGATAATCTGAACTTATTTGGATTGCAATCCTTTTATATCTTTGCATGATGAAGAAATCCCATCCCCCAAAAGCATGTTGTCTTCATCGTTTTCAACATATGGATCATCTTGAGAAGATTTATTACATTCATCGTGTACTTGGTAGCTCGATAATCCCCATGTGGTCGCACATGCATCACAAAATGCACTATGGGCTTGCAATATTGGTGGCTGTGATCACATCCCCTAAGGGCTTGCGATCATAAGCCTGCAATTTTGGGAAATTTTCATTTTGGTACCTAATTTCACTTTTCACTCATCTTGAGTCCTTTATTCTATGCAACTTCAGCCCTTCATTTATCAAATCATATCACATCACTTTAGTCATCATCTTCTCATTTATGCACAATTCACGTTATTTTCTTCAATTTTACGTTCATTTTCTCCAAAAGTCGTCAAACATCAATTAAGCAAGCAATAAATACCCAAAATTAAATAATAATTCCACAAAATTTTCTCACAAAATAATTCTATACTAATCACGATCCAAGTTGATTTCTACTACGAATTCAAATTATTAGAACGTATTAAATTTTATATTATCAATATGATTGTATCAACTAATTATCTAATTGGTGATCATTCAATTAAATAATGTATTGAGAATGCAATTAATCAATAAAAATAAGAAATATTAAACTACAGATCTTTAATTGAAATAAATAAATAATATGGTTTATCTTCATTCAATATAAAAATAGATATAGCCTAACTTGATTTTATTTAGATTATAAGAGAATAATAGAAAAAATATAAAAGATATTAATCATTAAGTCCAAGGTTGAATTCTTCAAATTTTTGATGCAGTTGACCTTCAATTCTTGCTAGAGTTTGATCTTTTCGGTCAAAAATAGTAAATAGGCATCTTGTTCTTGATTAATTTAATTATATTATTGTGTACGATGAGGTAAGAATGGGCTTTTAATGTTTCTCCCAAGTTTGGTGTTTTTGAAAGTCCAAAATAATGTCAAAATCAGGTCAGAATTTCAAATAAATAAGAATTTCACGCAAATCAAGAAATTTGCACAACTGGTCCTCGAAGAAGCCCAGGTACCCATGCTGTAGTCCTTGGTGTGGGTGCCTTCATGGACCCTGGCTCGCTATTTGATTGTAATATTGGAGCACGCACGCGTTTTGCTTTTGAACAATCGTCAGTATTTTTATCAGAACTCTCTCTCTCGATGTTCGATTGGGATAACTCAAAGTGCGTTAAAAAACTAACTCAAAAGTTAAAATTCTTCTAAAAATATAAATCTTTCAATTCGAACGTTTGCTAGACTAAAAATTTGGAACATAATTTTTTCAATTGAAAATTGATTTGTAAAAATATTTTGACTATATTTCACTACTTTAACCTCCCTCCAATTGCATCCATTGATCTTAAGTGATCTTCAATTGTTAAATTCACGAATGGTCATCCAGTTTTACATTTAGCATTTTCATGGCCATCCAGTTTGATTTTACTTTTACCATGATCAACCAATTTTATAATTAATATCACCATGGTCACCCAATTTTTTATAATGTTTCACCATGGTTACCTAATTTCATATAACGTATCAACATGGTCACCCAACTTTCTTTTTATCATTTTCACTAATTTTAAAGGTGCAAAATGATAACGTTTCATTATATATATAAAATAAAAAATATTTTAAAAAAATAAAAAATATTTAAAAAAAGGTTACCTAAGAAAATAATAATAATAACTTATTTTAAGAAAAAAAACGTTTTTAAAATAAAATAAAAACTTATTTTTCAAAACGTTGCTTAGAAAAATAACATAAAAAAAACATTTATTTAACAAAAAGGTTTTTAAATTAAAAAAATTATTTTTGTTTTTTTGAAAAATTATTTTATGTATATACATAATGCATAGTTATCATTTTATCCTCTCTAAAATTAGAGAAGATGGTGAAAAAATTTTGGGTGGCCATATTGAAATGATATATAAAATTGGGTGATCATAGTGACGCTAAGTATAAAGTTGAGTGGCTATGGTGAAACAAAATCAAATTCGATGATCATGTTAATACTAAATATAAATTTGAGTGGCCATTGTGGATTTAACTCAATCTTCAATCATCATTTTGTGGTCTAAATCAACTATTGAATATTTGCACTTTGGTTCTCAAACTTCGAATTTCTTTCATTTTTGTCTATTTTCATTCATTTCTTGCAATTCCACTAATTTGTATTGAGTTGAACCTAACAAACCTAGCTAACACATAATTAAGTTATAATTCATCTAAATCAACAATAAATACCGTAGTTTAATACTTTAATGGTTCAAATAAGTGAACAACATCGCTTATCAGTTTCGCCTCAAATTTTATGGCCAAATGGTTTGACATTTATAATTTATTGTACTTACTTTTATACTTGAATTTATTACAACACAACATTTTTCTATATATATACTATCAACTTTGGATATACAATATATGTTCCTATTGTGGTGCATTAACGTCAATTAGAACAAATTAAACATTTATAAAAAGAAAGAATTTTTATGATCTATAATTTTTAGGACCTATCCAAATTATATTGATTTATATCGTAAAATTATGATTTTATCTGGTGTATTTTCACGTGATAGAGATGTACAATAAGAGGGTGTTTGGTAGGAATTTTTATGTGAAAATGAATTTTTGAATAGTAAATTGATGGGAAATGTGTGGTTGAAAAATAAGAAATTTTTTTTGATTTACATGTAATATTATTTTAATAAAGAATGTGTGGTTAAAAAGAAGAGAGAGAAAAATGCATTTTGATAAAAATGAGTGCCAAACAGGACCTAATTGGTTTACACTTTATATAGAGGTGCAAAAGAAAGGGTGCAATAATTGACCATCCTTTTATTAAAGGAAGGTTATATTTGTCCCCTCAATATTTTTATATACACCAAAATTGATGTGACATAGTACAAGAATGTGATCTCATGGACTATTATATTGACACTTTCGATTGATTTACATCATAATTGATAGTTTTTTTTTTAACATCGTGTGACGTGCCACACAATTTTGTCATTGATTTTAACAATACTTAAAATAAGCAATGACCTCGATTTTTACACCTTACACAATGTCAACCATAATGTATACAAAAAATGCACAAGTAGAACAATTCATTATATCAATTTCGGAATCTTGTAAAAAAAAAAAAAATTGATTAACAAAATATCCCTTAAATTTTATCAAAACAAGCTATTGGTATCCTATTTGTCCATCAAATATTGTAGAAGATGAGCAATCGATTCAACATCGATACAAGTTTGTGGTATTGGAGTGAACACGGTTTGAGAGGGTTTCAGTAAATTACTAAATTATTGAAGTCTTGTATATTTGCATCGAGTAAATAAAGTTATATATACCTAGGACAAAGAGGGTGATGTTTGACGAAGACGTGAAAATTTCGTGCCTTTGCAGAGTTGATATATTGGAAAGTGTCATGAAATGTTGGTGGTTAAATATATATGATATATCAATACTGAAAATTTTTGCTTGTGCTTGACATGTTTTGTAACATCCCAAATTTTCTTAATACTTGGAGTGTTACTAAAAATTTACTTCTTTTTACGTTAAATGCGATAATAAAGTAAATTTCTTTATAAATTAAAAAAAAATTTGGATTATCAATAAAATTAAACCAATACATGGAAATTATATATTTAAAAAAAACATAAGCACCGAATTAATTAAATAACATGTATTTGAACGAATTAAACTAACTAATAAATTTAACGATAGAATTTTTTCTTTTTCTTCAATTCACTTAGCAACACGCATCACCATCTTTCCACGGATCTAATCGACCTACACTAATCTCTAAAATTATTACAAGAGCAAATATTTCAAAATACCTAGTAAGATACGTACAGTTTTTATACACAATTATATAACAACAAAATCTACATTTCACACCACTCTTCTCTTGTAAAGTATAGTAGCGATTAAGCGACACACTCATCTTCGACCATCTTAAGTTTTTGAAGGATTTCATATCTCTTTATAAAGAACCAAAAGGTCCACTAACAATTCAAACATAAATGATCAAAATACTTAAAGTATACGGAAATAAACCACTTGCGCATAAGTATCTTATCTTGATTTTGAAATGTTGAAAGGAATAAAATCTTTCATGTAAAAATTCTTCTATTATTTTTTTATACTCTTTCCTCTCATTCTCTCCCTCTTTTACCAAAACTCTCTCTATTTCAATGGTGAAATAATGAGAATTCTTGCAGCATTTATAGTTGAAATTCTCAATTGAGTTTGTATGCAACTAGAATGGAAAAATGTGTAATATAAGAAATTTGGATAAGAATTTATTTTAAATAATAGAATTAATAATTACTATTAAGTTTTATCAAATTATGATTACAATTAAACTCTATCCAAATCACAAAAAAGATTACCGTTATCAAAATCAAATTACAATTTCAATTAAAATTTATCATAATCAAACTCATAATTATCAACACACGTGGCTAGGCTAAAAAGGAGGAAAACGGGTTTTAGAATATATCTCAAATTCCTTTAAATTTCATTTAACCTATATTCTATTTTAATCGTATTTAACCTGATATGATTTTATCCAAAACAACCTTTTATTGAATCAAAGACTCCTAATTAATTACAGTGGAAATTACATCCGCCATACTTTTAAAAATCAATATTCTAAAATTATGGTGAAGGTTTCATTGTTCAAAAATCAGATATTTCATATTTAAATATTAAATATTATAATACAAATTTCATCCAACTCTAATTATTTTCATTTCCCTATTCTCTCTACATCTCTCCATTCTCTCTCTCTCTCTTCATTTCTCTCTTTTTTGAATGTTGGCTATTAATTTAAACTTCGGTAATCGATGATGGAGTTGCTCCGATCAACACCACACCACAAGCGCCCGTCTTCGCTGGAGAAGAGGTCGGTGCTACAAATTGAGTAGGAGAAGATAAGTGGATGGTGGTGCCGGTGTGAGGCAGAGGGCGAGGGCGAGGGCGAAAGCGAAGGTGAAGGTGAATCAATTCTCTTTTTATTCTTAGTTTGATTTCTCAGCACAAGTTTGTGGAGTTGTGATTTGTGGTGGTCGATGGTGGAGGTTTGGTGTGGTTTGCGATCGTTGCTATGGCAGCGGCGATGGCGTGACGCAAAGGTGGTTGGTTGTGTGGTGGGAAAGTGGTGTACTATCAATGTGGGTAGTGATTTTGTGGTTACTGTGGTGGTGCTGTACAATGCGGTACGATGATGAGGTGGTTGGTGGTTCTGACGACGACGGTGGTAATGAGATGGTGGTCACTGGTCACAGGTGATGGTAGTGGTCACATATTTTTTGGTTGACTATGACCATTAAATTGATAAGTCTATGACGAATGAAGTAGATAAATTGTGACAAGAAATAAAGTATGACCTAAAAAAATTATTAATTTGTGACTGAATAATAAGTTATGACTTATAAGTTTAGTGCTTTGTTGTAGGAAATCAAGAGTAATATTGTAATTGATTTTTCCTTGTACCATATTTAGTTCTTACCTTAGTTAGCTATACTAATTAGGAATCTTTTCTCATCTCCTAATTTAGGAGATTTCTTACCTTCTCTCGTTACTTACGTTTGTACTATAAATAAGGCTTTATATTATTCATTCAATGTACAGTGGAAAGAAAAACTTTAGAGAGTGGGCTCAATCGATTAAGCTGATAATTAAAGGTAAAGGAAAGCTTGGTTACCTGACCAGAGAAATAAAGAAGTTTAATTGTAGAAGTGGGAATTCGAGAACTCGTTGGTTACAGCTTGGCTGGTGAACTTTATACAGCCAGCCATAGAAAACACATCTTTTTTTCCCAACAGCGAAGGAAGTTTGGGAAGTCGTCAATGAGGTCTACTCAGATACTGAAAACTCATCCCAAATATTTGAAATTAGAACCAGATTGTGGCAAACCAAACAAGGAGGCGGAGAGGTTACGGAGTATTACTTGGAGATGACATCCCTATGGCAAGAACTCGATCTTAGTTGCGAAGAAGAGTGGAAATGCACCGAAGAAAACGTAAAGTATAAGAAAAAACTTGAGAATGAACGAGTCTATGAGTTTCTTGCCGACCTTGATTGAGAATTGGATGACATTAGAGATCGAATGCTAGGATAGCGACCGTTACCTTCAACTAGGGAAGTGTTCACGGAGGTGGGAAAAGAGGAGAATCGTCGAAAAGTTATGATGACAGTGGGGACGATCGGAGAAATTGATATCTCGCTTCTGTCAAAGGGAGTTGGACGTCGAAGAGAAAAAGAAACAAGGCCTTATTCATCTCCTAGAATTGGGCTTTCAAATTTTTGCACAAACACAAGGAATAGCGGGCTATTAAAAAAATCGGGTCTGGGTTTTCAAATATTGGGCCTGTCGGGTCCTCAAAATATGGGCTTCTTGAAATTGAACCAGAAATTACAATATTATTCTCAAAAATTGGAAATGAGCCAAGTCAAAAGCAACAAAAAGGTCTCTGGTGTAAGCATTGCCGAAAGCCAGGACATAGGGAAGACACATGTTGGGATATACATGCAAAGCCTAGCGATTGGAAATCAAGATAGAACATTAAAAATCATAGCTATCAGGCATTGGTTGACCAAATTGAAAAATCCAAGGAGGTGAAAAATGGAACATTCAATTATGAGCAGCTAGAGTAACTCTATCAAATATTTTCGAGCCTTTAAATATCGAGTCAATCACCCATACATGATCCTTCAAGTTCGTTAGCCCACAAAGGTAGTTTCCTAAAAGCTTTAAATATTTTCTCAAGATATAAAATCCCTTGGATCATTGACTCAGGTGCCTCTGATCACATGACAGATGCCTACCATTTGTTCAATACATACTCACCCTATGCTGGTAATATTAAGTTGAAAATTGCTGATGGATCACTTTCACCTGTTGTGGGAAAAGGGAGTATTCAAATTTTCGAGTCTATAACACTAAAATATGTCCTTCATGTCCCAATTTCATCATGCAATTATTATCTGTCAGTCAGTAAACAAAAGGCTCAAATTGCTATGGTAATTTCACTCAATCTCACTATATATTTCAAGATCTGTCATCGGGGAAGATGATTGACGGTGCTAAAGAGTGTGAGGGACTCTATTAATTCGAAGACGCCTATGTGAGTAAACAACGTCCAACTAAATTTTGTAATTCTAAGTTTGTCTCTAGAGATAATGATACTATGTTGCAACATTATAGAATGGGCCACCCGAACTTACAATATTTACGACATGTTTTTCCTTCTATTTTCTCGAATAGAACACCTATTGACTTTCAATGTGAAATATGTAAGTTCGCAAAACACCACCGTACCATCACGCATTCCTAATCGTACTCACACAAAATGATTTGTCACGTTCATAAGAGAAAATCGATGTTTTTCCACATTCATTAATTTTCACCAAATGATACAAACACAATTCCAAACATAAATTCAAATTCTACACATTGATAATGGTACCGAATACTTCAATGCCACTCTACAAGATCATCTACAAAAATATTGAATCATCCACCAGAGTTCATGCATCGACACTCCACAAACAAAATGGGATTGCCGAGCGAAAAAATAGACATATACTCGAGGTTGCCCGAACCTTAATGTTCACCTTATATATGCCAAAATTTTTTTGGGTAGATGCTATCTTGACTTCAACTTATCTTATCAAACGCATGCCAAGTCGTACTCTGTCCTTCAATTCACCTATTCAAGAACTTCAAGATTCATTTCCCAATTCAAGTCTAAACCCGAACATATCTCTCAAGGTGTTCGGTTGTACTGCCTTTACTCATGTCCACTCCCATAATCATAAAAAACTTGATTCTCGTGCTATTAAGTGTGTTTTCATCGGATACTCACTTAATCAAAAAGGATACAAATGCTATGATCCATCAACAAAGAAAACTTTTGTTACCCTTAACATCACATTTTTGAAAAGACGCCTTACTTTAAAAACACCTCTTTTCAGGGGGAGAACTCTGATGAAGATAGGTTTTTTTAAATGAAATATCATTCCCAAAGTCTAATATACCATATATATAGAGGAGCATTTGAACTCAGTGGGAGACATAGGAGAAGAAAATGACAGGAAATGTTAGTATACTTAAGAAAACCAAAACCAAATTATAAGGAAAATCTCACACTTGCAGCACCAAGAAAATCGGAACCGATGATAGTTCTAGATTCCCATGAGTCAGAATCTCCAGATATCAATCTACCTATTGCACTTAGAAAACAACACCGATCATGCACTCTCCACCCTATCTCAAAATTCATATCTTATAACAATCTATCTACAAGGTTTTGTACTTTTACATCCAATCTTGACAGAACTAAAATTCCAAAGTGTGTACAAGAGGCTTTGACAATTCTCAAACGGAGGGAATTAGCAATGGAAGAAACGCGAGCATTGGAAAAAAAAAATGAGACTTGGAAGGTGGTGGATCTACCGAGAAGAAATAAACTCGTAGGATGCAATGGGTCTTCAATATGAAGTATAAAGCTGATGGAATAATAGAATGATATAAAGCTTGTCTTGTTGCAAAAGAATACACACAAACCTATGGTGTTGACTACACAAAGACATTTGCACTAGTAGCCAAGTTAAATACAATCAGGGTTCTCATTTTCTTAGTAGCTAACTTGGATTGACATCTGCAACATCTGGACATTAAAAATGCATTCCTTAATGAGAAATTAGAAGAAAAAGTCTTTATGACCCTACCACTAGTATTTTGTAAAAAGGACGAGGAGAATCGGGTTTGCAAACTCAAGAAATCATTGTATGACCTCAAACAGTCACCTATGGCATGGTTTGATAGATTTGCAAGAGTGTTAAAAGGTCAAGGTTATCAACAAGGACAATCAGATCACACAATGTATTACCAACAGTCAGAAAATGGAAAAAAAAATCTTGATCATATATGTAGATGATATAATCCTAATTGGAAACAATATAAATGAGATAGAGAGATTTAAGAAAAGCCTGGTAATCGAATTTGAAGTGAAAGTTCTTGAACACACGTGGTACTTCTTAGGGATGGAAGTCACAAGATCAAAAAGGGGTATCAGTGTTTCGTAAAGAAAGTATAATCATGATCTTCTAACAGAAATAAGCATGCTTGGATGTAAACCAGATGACACACTTATTGATTTGGTAAGGAAAAATGAAAATATTGGAGATCTATTTCAGACAGATAGTTATCAAAGACTAGTAAGGAAATTGATCTACGTGTCTCACACTAGACCTGACATCATTTTTGCAGTAAGTATGGTAAGCCAACATATACATTCTCCAAAACAAAGTCATATGAAAGCAGTATACAAAATTCTCATATAACTTAAAGGAACACTTAGAAAAGAATTATTCTTTAAGAATAATGAAAATAGGAAAGTAGAAGTCTTTACAAATACAGATTTGGCAGGTTCAGCAGATGATGAAAGATCAACTACTAGTTATTGTACCTTTATATGGAAAAATTTAGTGACATGGCGGAGTAAAAAGTAAAATGTAGTGGTAAGAAGCAGTGCAAATGTTGAGTTTAGAACAGTGACACAAGAAATATGCGAAGAATTGTGGTTAAAAACCTCATGGAAGAATTACAAATCATAACAATCCTTCCAATTAAACTCTATTGTGATAACAAAGCAACCATAAACAATTCTCTTAATCCTGTTCAACAAGATCAGACTAAATATATAGAAGTGGATAGACACTTTATCAAAGAAAAAGGTTGATCTCGAAGTTATTTGTTGACCATGTTCCTACGAGATAACAAACTATAGACATTTTCACCAAAGGACTATCTCGACAAAGTTTTGACGATTTCATCTGCAAATTGAAAATTGTCAACATTCACCATCCAATTTGAGGGGAAGTGTAGGAAATCAAGAGTAATATCGTAATTGATTTTTCTTCGTACCATATTTAATTCTCACCTTAGTTAGCTATACTAATTAAGAATATTTTATCATTTCCTAATTTAGTAGATTTATTTCCTTCTCTCCTTACTCATGTTTGTACTATAAATAAGGCTGTATATTATTCAATCAATGTATGAAAAAATAATTTCTTCCTACATTTGTGACATATAAATTTTTGATTTGTGGCCGATGAACAAATTGCTATATATAAAATTTTTGAATTGTGACCGTAAAATAAAATGTGATATATAAAAATTTTGATTTATCACAACAAAAAGTGATTAACTAAATCGTTAATTTGTGACCAAGTTATATAGATATGTGACCTTAACATAATTAATTAATTAAATAAAAAATAATTTTAATAAATATCCGATTTTTGAAATTAGAAATCTTTGTTTTTAGTTTTGAAATGAGTGATACTTATCGTTTTAATTATGAATTTTTCCCTTAATTATAATCTACACAATAAGTCCAATATTGATATACTTACACTCATTCTATCAAAATCTAATTATATGATCAAAATAAGATTGAGTTTAATATCATTTCACTTTAGTTCTCCAACATTTCAATATTATCAAAATATATTTAGGTTAAAATCATTGTCATTAATGATTTAAGTCTAAATGATTTATGAAAAAGGCTTGCGTGAGCCTCCTCATGTGAGAATAATGTACATGGGGCGTGTCAACTGTCCGTGTACAAATAACAAAATTCTATAAAAAATGAATGAGACAGTGAGTTTGGTAAAATGCATGAATAATTATACATAATAATTATTGATGTGTAATATAGACCAATGATTTATTAAATTATTCTTCGCAATATTACTACTGTCGCATAGGATTCGTTTGGTAGTCATTTTTTCTAAAATATAATTTTCTTTTTTTTTTAATCACAAATTTTTTATTAAAATAATATCATACATAAATCAAAATTTTTTCCTTATTTTTCAATCACATATTTCACATCAATTTATAATTTTAAAATACATTTATACTTAAAAATAGCAATCAAACACCATGGCATGAATCTCCGACAAAGTTAACATTACTTTTTCTGTGCACGCACCTTAAAGGCCCTAAAGACCCACTTCTTACGCAAAGTTCTGTCGCAGAAACTGTTGAGTCAAGACAAGTCAATTCACTCTCCAACGCCGATCACCTCCGGAAACCGCCATGGACAATGGCGCTGCCTTTACTGCACAGTCAAGCGAGTCGATAGAAAATGGGATTTCTGAGCGCCTCTCAACTTTGTCTCTTAGTGGGGAAGTTCACAGACAAGTGAAGGATCCCAGAATAAAAGCTAGAAAGTATAATCATTTTTCTCTTCTTTTTTAATTTTTGTACATTTTTAAATTTATTCACGCTGCTTGATTTGCTATGCCATTTTCCATTTTCGTTTGTTTGTATGAAGGCGTATCTTTGTCCTTTTTTTTTCTTTTTGAATTTTTTTTCCGGTTCATGTTGTGTAAATTAGAAGATTTTCTTTAATAAAAGGAGGAAATAAGAGAAGAATGAAATGCTTCGGTGTGGTTCAATCGACGGAGCACGTGATACAACATTGATGTTCGAAGATCAGGCCCCCTTTTCTGAATTCTGCCTAAAATGAAAACTGTGTTGGAATTTTCTACTTTCGAAAAAGAATCTGAATTTTCTTTTACGATGTTAAGGAAATGGGAAGAACAACAACTAATGAGGTTTTCTCTGACAAGGATGTTAAGGGTTAAATCACATAAAAAACTGAAAAGAAAAATAGGTCTTTTGATGCCTACTGAATTGGATTTGTGTACTCTGAAGTAATTAAACAAAGCATATTGATGGAATGCTGAAGAAGTGAAATATAAAGAAAAGAAAACAATGTGAATTAGATTTTAGAAATGGTGGGCAGTTCGATTGCCGTTGTTTTGTGTTGATCTCTTTGATTAAGAAAATTATTTTGCTCGGCTTCTTAGGACATTGCCAGAAGTAATTAAAAAGCACTTTTCTTTCTTCCTTTTTAAGTTTCTCTCAGTTACTTTGCTTGCCTAATCTGAAAGTTTGTACTGCACTCAATAGATATTTTCAAGAAGAAAATTTAAATTTGAAGGAGATTGAAAGACATTTTTCTTTGCTACGCTTTAAGTTAATTGGGGAGTCTTGTTCTTTCCATTTTAATAGTGGGAAACAAAATGTAAGAAGTGTTGTTCACAGCTTACTCAATTAATGCGTTTACTGTCAATGTATGCCCAAGAAACACCATATTAATCCCGAAGAATAACGCAAGATTAAGCGCAACAAACTTTTTTGTTTTTCCAACAACTGGATGTACAAGCTAGAATGAATTGACATATAAGGTCGATTCTGTTTATAAATTCAAATTATTCTGTTAGTAATCTGCATTCAAAGTTATTAAATGTAAAGAGTATTCTAAGATGCTAATACTGTTTTGGAAGTCTTTAGTTAACTTTTATAGCAGGGACGAATTGTGAGGTATCTTGCTGAATTTGAGGTCTTGTCATTGGTTCTTAGAAAACAAGGCACATGTGAAGTGTGTTTCATGTTCATCTTATTAACTGCATTCCTAATTACCTCTCACTCGATTTATTTATTTATTTTTTGAAGGTATCAGATGGACCTCTGTAAAAAAGCATTGGAGGAGAACGTCATTGTATATTTGGGAACAGGTTGTGGGAAAACACATATTGCAGTTTTGCTTATGTACGAGATGAGTCACTTGATAAAGAAACCCCAGAAAAACATCTTCATTTTCCTTGCTCCTACTGTGGCTTTGGTTCAGCAGGTTTCGATTATTCATTTTTAAATTCTCCATTTGTTATATCTACAGTTATTTCTCCATTGGAATTGGACTGATAAATTCTATAATTTGCATGTAGCCTTGCTAATATCCCCATTGGATTAGCCAGTAGTGCCAGTTGAATGAATGGGTTTTGTTGAAATCCCAAAGATATGACAATATCTTATTTGCCATAATTAACAGTTGTATTTAGGGAAATTGTAATTATTGTAATTAGGAATGACTCTCGGAGATTATTAGGCAAATTTAGGATTTAGGAATGCTTTTTCCTTATTTTAACCCTTCTTGTGTACTATTAAATATGACACTTGGTTGTACTATTCACAATGAGAATATATAAAAATTCCCTCTATTTTCAAGTCTCTAAACTTTCATTGTATTAGAGCCAAGTCTAGTCTCAACCTAATGGTAGAAAATGTCGACACCAATAAGGGGTCAATGACCTCCGAGTCACACGATGGTGAAATAGAGACCATCCCCTTCGTGGGTTTGGGAGGAGTCGATAATTCATCCTTCCAACTCACGATAGAAAAATTAAATGGAAAATTTTTCAGAGAATGGACCCAATCCGTCAAACTAGTAATCGACGGGAAAGGAAAATTGGAATACTTGACTGGAGACGTGAAGAAGCGAGTCTCAACCGAGGTTGCCTGCTTGCAAAGGTGGAACTTATAAAATTCCTTGGTGACTGCATGGCTCTCTATTGTGAACTCATAAAATTCTTTAATTTTTGCCAACCGCATAAGATGCTTGAGATGCAGTTAGAGACACATACTTTGATTCAGAGAATGCCTCCCAAATTTTAGAAATCAAAACCAGACTTTATCAAAACAAGCAGGGAGATAGGGAAGTAATTGATTATTACATGGAGATGGTGGCTTTGTGGCAGGAATTGGATTTGAGCACGGAAGAAGAATAGGCATGCTCGGCTGATTGTTTGCTTTACTAGAAAAAATTGGAGAGCGAGCGAGTCTATGAATTCCTTGTTGGACTTAACATGAGCTAGATGATGTTAGAGGAAGAATCCTTGGCCGTCGCGTATCACTGTTGATGCGTGAAGTCTTTTTGGAGGTTTGTCGTGAGGAGAATCGGCGAAGTGTGATGTTGACCAAAGGAAAAAATGGGCATGCTGAATTGGAAATGTCGGCCTTGATGTTAGAAGGTACTGGGCCTTACAAGTTTGGGCCACTACCGTATAAAGGCAGTGAATTTGGGCCAAAAAACATGGGCTTTTCCTCTAAAATTGGACCTACTGGATTTTTTAATGGTGGGTCGGATGGAAATTTGAAATGGACCAGCTGAACATTTTCGGCTTATATTCAAAAGGAGGACTGAATGGGTCAAATCCAAGACAACAAAAGGGACGACCCTGGTGTAAACATTGCCGTAAGCTAGGACACAAAGAAGACATCTGTTGGGATTTACATGGAAAATCGGTAGATTGGAAACTAAGACAAAATAATAGAAACTGAGGATACCAAGCTTCAGTGGACCAGCAAACTAAAAACCCCACTTCGAGCAGTGCATTCAATTCCGAATAGATGGAGCAACTCTACAAAATTTTTTCTTGCCTTCAAGCATACGGTCAATCTTCTCCAAATGGGCCTTTAAGCTTGCTTTCCCATAGAGCTAATTTCTTAAAGATCATTTCCAATCACATTTCCCTGTCCTCGTTGTTCAGGAGGCTGGTGAACTGATTCATCTACTCTCTCGGGCTCTCTCAATTCATCTCTATCAGGAGCAATTTGAGACTGGGGCAACATATCTTGGAGCCTTCGAGTTTTGCCACCACGAGGCATGACTCACCTACAGTTATGCATGATATGCCAAACATCAGAATGTATGCATGTACAATGCAAACCCATGAACTCTAATGCATGCTCTGATACCAAACTGACACACCCCGCCCCGTATAACACCACGAGATCCGGACGTGGCATGCGCCGATGGTAGATACCAACTAAAAGTCGGACCCACCATCAAGGCTACTACAAATACAATATATCACTTTTTACACATTATTTTTCTAACAAAATTTCGGCATTATCTCCCCTGTAAACAGGACTAACCAACCTGTGATCAATTTCACACAAATCCCAAACTATAGCATAGCACAATAAGGATAAGCCGAAATCTCCACTTTTATCAAGAAATACAATGAAATATACATATGGATACATAATACATAGTGAGCCCCACAACTAACTACAAGTGATGCAAAATCACATTTAAACATGAACATGCGTCCCAAAACACTGACTACATGTTCTATGAAGTGAGTCATACTAACAAACTCTGTCGTGTGGCTCTAACTCCAAAATCAAGGCTCAACTCCAAAAGATGCCCAGATTCTCAACTGCTGCCTGATAAGGAAAAACGTGGAAAAATATAGGAGTTGATAGCTCAGTGAGTGGAGAAGTTCACAATAAATATACCTTTTCATTTATACATTTTTATTGGAAATCAAATTCAAACAATTTGATAATTCACAAGCTAACATCATGTAATTATAACCAAAAGTGAAATATTCATATAAGGTCGTAAAATATCATCTCAAAATCATGATAAAACATCAGTTGATAAAAATGTTATAATCTCATCACATCAAACGTGCTGAAAAATCCACCAAAAATATACCCTCTGATTGAAATATGTAATCCGCCTCTCGGGCTAAGAACTTTCGCCACGGGCCTTTGGCCCCTCTGTGAATGAAATTCGGTCTCAAAGACCTCTCAAAAACAATTTTAGAACACGGCCAAGGCCCCTCAGTGAACTATATGTACACGGTCGCGACCCCTTCATCCCCGGTCCATGACCCCTCAGTGTAGTATAGAACACAGCCAATGCCTCTCAGTGAACTAGAAGAAATATATAATCACGGGTACTTTTCTGGTCGATCTCAAAATCATATCTCATATTCCAATTTACAATGTAACGTATACAATCTTTGAAATTCCACATGTATCATAATAAAAGATATTTCCATAAAAACCATGTAGTTCGAACACATAATTGCATATAATTGCACATGCTTTAACAATAAACTTAATTTATAAATACTTTAAAAATATTTATATTTTTCCACTTACAGAACTATGTATGCCAAAATCAATTCGATTGATACGCTGTCCTGATATCCGTATCGCCGTCTGAAATATAATATAATTTTTAAATCAACAATTAACTAATTTCAGTAATTAAATAGGCGATACCTAAACATAATTATTTCACGTTTAGGCGATTTTTAACGTCTCTTTAATTACTAAAATTAATTTTTCTTTCATTTTATTCAATTTCATAGTTTATTACTCTTAACCCCTTCAATAAAATTAAATTTAACCTAACAATCTAACAACTACAAAATCAAACATAACTTAACAATAAGTAACTTTTTACTTACCTTTCAAAATTGAGAAATTCAAGACTAATAGGATAGGACACTTAATTCCTTACACATTGACAAATTTTTCCCTTTTTTTCTTCTTCTTTTTCTTCCTCTTTTTCTTTTTTTTTTCTTTTTCCTCTCTTTTTCTTCTCTGGTCCGTTCTTTTGTGTGTGTTATGAATTTGGTTTGGATTTGTATTAATTTCCACCGCCTGCCACTTTTTTTTTTGTCTTTTGTTTTTTTTTTTAAGTTTGACTTTTCTTTTAGAATTGACTAGAGTATTACAACGCATTCCTTAACCTTTCAATTCCCAACAACAATCCACTCTTTTTTTCTTTTTCTTTTTTTATTTTTTTTTCAATTTTTTTTTCTTTCAAATTTTTTTTTCTTTCTTTTTTTCCTTTTCTTTTCTTTTTTTTTTTTTTTTTTAACCAAAATCACTTTTCCATGTCGCTTCTTCTATAGCATGATTCCTCCACAAGACTTTAACCAATGGAATAGTCTTACTACGCAAAATCTGTTCCTTCCTATCTAATATTTGAACTGGTTTTTCTTCATAGGTAAGATTTTCCTTCAGTTCTACTGGTTGTGATTCCAAAACATGAGATGGATCTGGAATATACTTACGAAGCATAGAAACATGGAATACATCATGAATTCTGGAAAATTCTGTTGGCAAAGCCAATCGATACGCAACTGGGCTGATGCGTTCAACAATCTCATATGGGCCAATATACCTCGGACTCAATTTACCTCGTTTACCAAATCTGATAACACCTTTCCATGGAGACAATCGCAGGAAAACTCTATCTCCAACATCAAATTCAAGGTTTGTTCTGCGTCTATCTGCATAGTTCTTCTGTCTATCTTGGGCTGTCTTTAACTTTTCTTTAATTATCTTTACTTTCTCCGCAGTAATTTAGATATATTCAGGACCCAATAACTTTCTTTCACCAACTTCATCCCAACATACTGGAGTTCTGCATTTCCTACCATACAGTGCTTCAAAAGGAGCCATTTCTATACTCGAATGATAACTATTATTATAAGCAAACCCCATCAAAGAAAGATGAGTGTCTCAATTCCCTTTGAACTGTAGTACACAAGCTCGTAACATGTCTTCCAGAGTCTGAATAGTTCTTTCTGACTGACCATCTGTTTG
>NC_036247.1:34629926-34807247 GCF_002742605.1 Olea europaea var. sylvestris
TTAAAAAAAAAAAAAAAAAAAAAAAAAAAAGACGTCAAAAGGTGGAATTTGCTTATGTGGCAACAAAAGATGGAAAAGGGATTCCATGCCAAATTTGTGCCATCAAACACATAAAAGATGGAAAATGGAATTTATTTTCCATTTTCCATGGAAAATATAACACAATCAAACATGGCCTAAAGGTTTCATATTTTCGAGATTGTACATTTTATCTAATCCCTTAGGTAAATGGAAACTGACAGCTTGCTCTCTCATGCCTTTTTTTGGGTTGCAGGGGTGGGTGGTAGGTGGTGGTGTGGGGCTATAGAAATCTAATGTTCGAGAGTAGGTTTGTCAGTGAAAATAATCTCTTTTTCGAGCTAAAATTCGATCGTCGTGTTTTCATGTGCAGGTTCTTGTTATGACACCTCAAACACTGTTGCATAATCTATCTCACTGCTTTATCCGGATTGATCAAGTTTCCCTTCTGATATTTGATGAATGTCATTATGCACAACTTGAAAGCAATCATCCTTACGCTGAAATCATGAAGGTTATATAAGTTGCCAATCAATTTTCAATAATAAGCTAAAATCATCATATATTTGTTGTACTGCAATTATTATTTCTTGTAATGTAATTGCATTAGTTTGTGTTTTCTGATTAATGACATATGTTGCTAATGGTCTTTGGTATATTCCAGATTTTCTACAAAGCAGATATGGCAAAACTTCCCCGCATATTTGGCATGACTGCATCTCCAAAATTAGGGAAAGGTAACTCAGTGGTTTAACTTTGGCTGTTCAATCATGTCTCCCTTTGCACAAATGCGTTAGCACAAGCATTTTTTTCAATGTCTGCTGCTGCCTCCACCTCCACCTTTAACAGAGCCCAGTATGTTCTTGTGTAAGCTTTGTACTTATTGACTTTGCAGTCAATGGGGGATATTTAAAAGCTTGAAACATTTAATCGTGCACCTTTAGGATTAGATATCATTTTTGTTACTCAGGTGACCAGGGCATAAAGTGAAGCGATTATCAAGATTTATAAGTTTGGTGCTATAGTATTTGGATGAAATGAACTGTGTTGCAGGATTTATGCTTTACCGTCTCAGTTTTTAATGTGAAATATGTATCTTATGGATTTGTGAATTTGCGCTGAGAATTTATCTTTGCCAAGATCTTGAGGAAACCACTTCAGTTGGAACACACTTCTCGTTCTTTTTTCATTTTTCTGTGACAAACTACCGGTGCCCACAATTAACCTCTACAATCTTTTTCGTTGTTGCTTAAATTGAAGGTATTACTTCCTTTTGATATGTCACCATCTGTTTAATTTAACATCCGATGATATAATATCAACAACTGGGTATCAAATGAGTTTCTCTTGTCCTTCATGTGCAAGGATAACTCTGCCTATTAGTCTTTTCATGTAGCAATTTTATTTTTCTTATTGGGGTATTTGCTTCATTCGGCCTAGCATCTTCCTCTATAAAAGCCCTTACTCTTCAGCTACAGGTGATTTCGTCTTTCCCAATGCTCATCAATTTGTGAACTTATCTTGTATCCCAACATCAAGTTTTGTTAATAGTTTAAATCAGGTCTCTGGAATAGGTAGACATGAAAAGACTCCTAAGTTAAGTTTGTTAAATTTCTTGCTGTCTCTGGTTATGGATGCCTTTTGGTTTGGCTTGAAATTTTTGTATTACCTTGTGCATGAACGTGCTTAGATAGGAATCGAAGAGGGGTGTTTCCTTTTTCAATAATTTATTTTGTTGTAACTTGTCCAAGCTGCTGCACCCCTATACACCTTTTCGATAAGATAAGAAACATAATTTTATTAATAATCTGATGAAGGTACATACGTGAGAACACAAGGTGTCTCTTAAAATATAAGAAAAGCAAGTTTGAAAATCAAATCAAGAATTCATCACGTTCTTCCAACCTAGAACAACTGAAGATAGGGGACGCACTCCTATACCAGATCTAAAGAAGAAAAGTTTTCCCCATTAACTACATCCGCTTCTACTTATCAGTTTTGTTTGTATCATCTACAAAATTAATCAGAAACTAGCAGATTAGTTGATCTCCTAAGCTCCTTCCCTTACACATCCTTCATTTCTTTTGGTTCCTTTGTCACTTTTTCCTTCATAGTTAGTGGAGCTTTCCAGCCTATTTAATTAATCCTTTTTCCTGGTTCTGTTCTTTTTATAACTCAGTCTCGTACTCATCCGTGCGCATAATCATAAATTCATAATAAGTGAGCCAGACTGGTGCATAATGGGTCAATTACTTGGATGTACATAAATTTCCCATGGATTTTTACCATCAAGAAGATGCAGTGAAACCTACACCAACTTCTGTGCTATCAATAATTAATCAAATGTTTTCATCACTTGGACATAGCATATGTTTATTCATAAAAAATTCTGTGTTTCTTGCCATGGAAAATGCCCCCTGATTTTTTCTCATTGTGTTCATATTGTACTGACATACCCTTATGCTATTCAGGGGGTTCAATTGATAGTCTCGAGGCTTTACTGCATGCGAAGGTGGGCTATGAAAGCTTACAGTAATTTAAACATTGGAGTTATTTTGTACTTTGGAATAAATAAATGTAGAATATAATTATATTGTGTTTTTTTCGTTCCCCATACGATCAACTGACTTATTTCTTGATCCAGACAGCTTTTTGAGTCTGGTCTCCCCCTCCCTCCTTCAAGTTTTCTGTTGTTAGTTGTTTATTCATTTGATTATCTCTCTCATTCATAGATTTATTCTGTTGAAGACAAAGATGAACTGGAAGAATTCGTAACATCCCCTAAAGTAAATGTATATTATTACGATTCAACTGAAAATGGCTACTCTTGCCCTCAAAATATCTATGCCAGAAAACTTGAGGAGATGAAGCACCAGGTACAGTGTGCCGATACATTCAGTTGGTATATCATTACTCTTGAACTATTAGATAAATGTATTTTTGTGGTATGGCAGTGCCTGTCAGCTCTCCGGATGGATACAGCTGACCGAACTCTGCTTAAGAACACTAAGAAGTTGCTTCAAAGGCTGCATAGTAACCTAATATTTTGTTTGTCAAATCTTGGACTCTGGGGGGCATTACAGGTTAGTGATCAAATATTCAGTAGTTATCCATCTTCAAAAGCTGAATCATTTCCTTTATTGTATTTTATTGATTTACCACACAAGACGTGTGTGGAATATTTCATTTAACGCGGCAATAGAGTAAAAAGAAAAAAGTTCTGGCTTTATCATTTGTCGTTCCTTCAACTTCTTTCCATCAAAACTGTCTTAATTTTGTCATTGTTCGGATCCCCACTAATTTGTGCTTGTCTTCTTTTCTGTAACATCCCGAAATTATTGTGAGAACCTATCCCAACTTGCTAAGTTCAATGGACTCACATTGACACATCTAAGTATAATCTTGCTATGAAGTGTGTGTTGGATTAGGCAACTGATGGCTCAAGCTTCCCACTTAATCTAGAGAAAGATGGAGGGTGAAAATCCGACCTATTCCGAATGGCTAATCTGATGTGTAATGGCCTGAAAATGATGGGATCTTAGGAAATGAAATAAAATTGTGCTGATAATGCATNTCTCTCAGTTTTTGTTAGGTCTCAGGTTATATAGATTCTGTGATTTGTGAAAGCACTACCCGAGACATAACAACTGTTACTGCTAGCAACCTTGTTTTTATTTCTCTCTTTCTGTGAGTCACTGATGGGAGATGACTGAACTTCTACTTCTAATTCTAATTCTCCCTTTTTTGCCTTCATCAAAGGCTAGCAACATTTTCCTGAAAGGCGATCATTCTGAGCGCTCTGAGCTTGTGGAGGCAGAAGGGAATTGCAGTGATGATGATTTATGTGACAAATATTTGAATCAGGCTGCCACAATGTTTGCTTCTGATTGCAGGGAAGGTATTTCACATATGCTAGCTCAACACGACCCCTGTTGGTTTCTAATGATTATTTTCTATTTTATGGCAGCCTTGCCTTGATTTTAAAGCATTATACAGTAAAAAATATAACTTAAAAAAAGTATTTCATTGTTTCAAAATTATATTGATGAATATTACCACCTATTAAGGAATTGGCTTTGCTTTTTCTTCCTTTTCTTTATGTGATGCTAATAAGTAATTCCTTTCAAAAATTTACATCTCTAATTTTAATGGAAAGAATTATTATGGCCCTATTGTTCATACAGATGGCAAGGAAACTGATTTATCCTCCATGGAGCTTTTGAGGGAGCCCTTTTTCTCAAGAAAGCTCAAACAGCTTATTGAAATTCTCTCCAATTTTAGGTTAGTAAAGAAGTGGATCTGCATTTGCTACAACCTTTAATGTTAAGTGAAAGATAATAAGCAGCAAAATCGAACCATTGTATCTGTATGGCTTCTCTGAAGTTATAACGTGAATACCATAGGTATCTACTTAGCTCTGGAGTAAAACATAAATTTTTACATATTCATTTTAATATAATCCGACTCCAATAGTAATCTGATTTCAAAACTCCCGGTAAAAATGTTATTGAATTTGGAAAGTATCCTTATACTCGGGATGCTGGGAATATTATGATAAGCATAATACTCGTTTTTTGTATGAATATGCTAAATGATGATAAGATATTGGCAAAAAACATAGGTCTACTAGTTTGAATAAAAATCATGAGATAAAGAGTCTGAAGGAAACCTTTAGTTAATAGTACAAGGAAGTGTTATGCAAGAATGATTTTAGAAAAGGGAATAAACCTTGGTACACAAAAGATTATGGCCTGCAAATAAGTTAATATTATACTCGTAATTAGTTCATTCTCTCTTCATAATCACAATGATTTTTTTCTCAAACAGGCTGTTAGTGAGCCTGGCATAATTTTAAATGATGTAGGTCTACTAGATATGGTTTAATTGACTAATCCTCCTATACATGGAAATGGATAGAGTTTGGTAGTTATACAAAATAAGAATAGATGCTTAGTGGAAAGACATCCTATAACGCTGTGAAATTCTGTTACTTATTCAAGTTTTGACAATCAACTGAAATCTCAGCCTCTGTTTGGGTTTCATTTCCTTTTCCTAAAATTTTTCCTTCCAAGAAATGAGTGGTGATATGAGCAGTATTTGTGTATCTTATGAAATGTGTGGTTAAATTTAAAATTAATGTTTAACTTTGAAAAGTAACCTTTTAGCAAAAGAAAATGAAACCCAAATAGAGGCTTAGTTGATACCCTCGTTCCTCTTATTCATGCTTTTGGGACGGGTGCAAAATAAAAAATCAATAATCTTCTCAGATTTTATGCATTCAAAAACTCTAATAGAGATGCATTTTTGAGTTGTTACAGATGATAATTGTTTTGGTTGCTACAAGTTTTTAGACTAGATAATAAAACTAGATTATATTTCTATTTGTCCTTTAATCTAACTGCTTCTTTAATTTTTCTTTTTCCCCCTTCAATAAGGTTATCTCACTTGGTATTTATAGAAGAATGTGGCCTAGTACACGTGATGTATTTATCTAATAAAAATTTAGCCTCCTTTGGCCAGTTTTTAAATGGTTTATAGATAGGAATACTAGTGAATTCCATGAAATGTGTGAATAATAGTGAGTAGTAGTTACGAATGTGTGTTTGAATTAACGTTTTGCTTATCTGCATTTACTCTTCCGTTTCATAATTTACCTTCGAAAAAGAAATCAATCTTTCAACAGGTTTTATAACTGGCCATAGTTGATAAGTAAGCTTTTTGTAAGATAAATTACTTCTTTAATCCTTCCTTTTTTTTTTCTTTTTTTTTTTTTTCAAAACAGCTTGTTACAGGAGATTATTATATATTATTAAGCCACTATGTTTATCTATATCATTTCATACTTTATCAACAGCGTTCCATGTATTTATGCGTCTGAGATTTTTCCTCTTTTCAGATTACAACCAAATATGAAGTGCATAATTTTTGTCAATAGGATTGTGACTGCAAGATCCCTCTCATATATACTCAACAAGCTCAAGTTCATATCTTCTTGGAGGTGCAATTTCCTTGTAGGAGTGCATTCTGGACTCAAGAGCATGTCGCGTAAAAATACGAACATCATTCTTGAGAAGTTTCGCTCCGGTGAGGTGATGATGCTTCTTGTTCTGTTCACATTTTGCTTTTCCCACTCTTCCATTTATGAGCCGGTACAGGAATTCTTTGAACTACTGGGATGTTGTCTGTGTACTTTCATCTAAATAGTATACTGTGATTCTGTTGTCCATCATGGAGAATTATGGTACAAAATTTCTAATTGTAGATGTACTTATATCTAGTTTTCTTCATTGAATGATTTTGGCAGATAAATCTATTGATTGCAACAAAAGTGGGTGAGGAGGGACTTGATATTCAGACATGTTGCCTTGTTATACGGTTTGATCTTCCAGAAACTGTTGCTAGTTTTATACAATCTAGAGGTCGAGCACGTATGCCCCAGTCTGAATATGTATTTTTGGTGGACAGGTTTTTTGACTATTATATATATCCAAATCCCATTTTTAGTTTTGTTTTATATACAAATTTTTTTGACACCCATAAAACTACAGGGGCAACCCAAAGGAGCTCAGTTTGATAGACCATTTTACAAAAGACGAAGCTCAGATGAATGAAGAAATTTCATCAAGAGAATATAAAGAGGGGTTCAATAATGTTGAGGAAAGAACCTATAAAGTGGATGCTACCGGGGCGACTATTAGTTCTGTATCAAGTATCTCATTGCTTCACCGCTATTGTTCAAAGCTTCCTCATGACGAGTATGATGTTATTTTCTTGTTGTTTCGTATCTGTTGCCCTCTAATTGTGTCTGTTTTAAGAAATTCCATCATTTTGTTTTTCCTGAAACTTTTCAATGACGTAACTCTTTAGGTACTTCACCCCAAAACCACAGTTCTTCTGCTACGACGAAGCAGATGGAAAGGTTTGCAAAATAATTCTCCCCGCTAATGCTGGAGTTCATCAAATTGTCAGTGAACCGCAACAGTCAACGGATATGGCTAAGAGAGATGCCTGTTTAAAAGCATGCAAAGAATTGCATGAAAATGGTGCTCTGACAGATTATCTCTTGCCAGAACAAGAAGATAAATCTGAGGACTCAATTCAGGATTTCTCTGATTCTGACAGCTGTGATGGTTAGGGACATCCTTCTACTTGCATTTAACTTTTTTTATTTATNGACTCAATTCAGGATTTCTCTGATTCTGACAGCTGTGATGGTTAGGGACATCCTTCTACTTGCATTTAACTTTTTTTATTTATGGTTCTGGCTCTATTGACAGCTTATTACTTCTCATACAGATGAGGAATCACGAATTGAATTCCATGAGATGCTTGTTCCTGCTGCCCTTAGAGAACCTTGGATAGAAATGGAGAATTCCACTTGTTTGAGCTCCTACTATATAAAATTTTTCCCTAATCCTGTGGATAGAGTTTATAAAAGGTTTGGTATTTTCATGAAATCGCCACTCCCAGAAGAGGCCGAGAAAATGAAGCTTGATCTTTGTTTGGCTCGTGGTAGAACAGTAATGACAGAGCTTATTCCATCTGGAGTTGCTAGATTAAATAAAGATGAGGTATGTTCTGCTTTAACTGACCCGAAATTTATGGGAGTAAGACAGTATTTTTATTGAGATTCACTGACATGCCTACAACACCAGTGAGTCAGTTTACAACACGTATTGGACACCGACACAATCTGACGTGCACCTGATATGCTAGGTGGCGCGTTGGAATTTGTATTGTTTATGAGGTCGGACAAGCCTTCTGACATGGCTGATGGATTTAAGGAATGGAAAAAAATAGTAATAAAAAGATTAACTAACCTAGCTTTGTCTTTGAATGGAGGAGTATGGGTCGTTGATTACCAATGTGCATGTTCCGACGATGTATAATGTTGCCGGCAAAGATTTTTAGCCATGGGTGGTGAGAATTGCAGGAGTGGCACTTGAGTTAAGATGAAACCCTATTTTTCTGGAAGATGACAGATGAAGTTGCTGCTTTATTCATTATAAAACAAGTCAATTTGTAGTTGAAGTCAAAATGTGCCTTTTAAAAATAGAAGAAGAATAAAATGTTGTCCATTTTTCAAAACAGTCAAAGCTCACTAGTACTTAATTGGTGAACAAGAAAGGCCCATCTTTTTACTTTGTTAAATTTCCATTTAGTTTCTAATTTTGGTTGCAACAAGTATACAAAATTTATTTGCTTTAGTAAAAAAAAATATAAAAAAAAAAAAAAAAAAACTTTAGGTTTTTTTTTTCTGTTGCTGCTGTTGTTGTTTGAGGTAGATCTGCTTTCTTGTAGTCAAATGTTCAGCACGCTAACATTACTTACTTTTGAAAATTTATCTTTTGGATCCCACAGATCGCATTAGCAGAAAAATTCCAGCAGATGTTCCTCAAAGTCATTCTGGATCGGTCTGAATTTATCCCAGAATATGTTTCGTTAGAAAATCATGATGTTTACGAGTCGAGATCATCAACCTTCTACCTAATGCTCCCTATTACTCAGAACGAGAATAAAAAAATTTCTGTAGACTGGATGACAGTCAAAAGATGTTTGTCGTCACCAATTTTTAAATATCCTGGAAATAGTGCGGAAGACAAAATTTGTCGACTTAATGACTACTTGCATCTTGCCAATGGTTGCAAATGTAAGAATGATGTCGTGAACAGTTTGGTGTATGTCCCATGCAAGGAGACATTTTTCTTTATAGATGATGTTGTTCCGGAGAAAGATGGATACAGTTTGTACAATGAATCAGAAAATCAAATGGAGCACTATATTAAGAGGTAAGTGATTTTCTTTCCATTTTTTATCACATGTTTTTCAGTCTGCACTGAAACTGTGATGACTCTAATTCCAGGTTGCACTACAACCTGATTCTATATTATTAGAGTAAAAATGTATTCTATTTATTTATTTAGTCATTCATTAGATTGAAGAGATTGAAGATTTTTCAGCCTCTGTTTGGCAAAATTTATAAATCATTTATAAATGGTCAAGTGTAAAAATACACCACAAATTTCAATGGACCAACAATGCTATCCACTCACTGCTTATTTTTATCTATTTATAAAATAACCTAAATTCTCCCAAATGGAGGCTTAAGCCGAAATTGCAACTGCTCACAAGACAAGCCGGATTTCTAATGCTACTACATTTGAGTTATGAAACAATGAGAAAGCAAGTTATTTCGTGACAGCGTAGTGGACGGACAATACCCTATATGAGTTATTTACGTGGATAAATAGTCATTATTACTGAAACAGTGGCATCTTCCCATCACAACTTGTCACTGTTACAATGTATAAAACCATATGGCTGATCTAGTGGTTAGTTAAAATATATGAGTGTTACAGCCCTACCTCTTCTTTAAGAAGACACTAACACAGTCATATTGAGTTTTAAGAAGACACTAACACAGTCATATTGAGTTTTTAGGGTCCACCGAGAAAAGTTGATGGGGGTTAGGATGCCCAAACATTTATAAAATCAAACTCACGAGAACAAACGGAAGGGGCCATAAACCTAATTTCCCAAAAGCAGTCCAATGCAACATATGAAAAATGAGATAGATGAAGTAGCACTACTTTCTATACAATGAAAACAAGTGAAATGAAAACGAAAGTCCTCTAATACTAGGAAGGCCATATCGGTCAATCTGTGCAAGGATATGAAGTGGTCGTGGTAGATCTAGCAGTCCATACTCCTGATAATAGATTTGATCCCAACCCTTGGATGCCAAAGAATCAGGGGGTGTCTCTGTCTTAGATGCTAAGTCAAACTCTGGAGGTAGAGGCTGAGTAAGCTCAGATGTGGGGTCGAGCTTAGGAAGAAGCCTAAGTGGTCGACGTCTTTCCTATACAAGTCTTGATTTGAATCATCCACGATGAGAAGTTAGATCATCGAAGTATGGAAGAACACTAATTTCAAGCAAAGGCTCATCATGTGTGGAAAAGAAAGGTTGCTGCTCAAAGAAAACAACATGATGAGAAATACGAAATTTGTTGATCATAATAAATATAACACTTGTGTGAAGTACTATAACCTATAAAAGCACATTTAACAAATTGAGCAGAAAGTTTGTGTCGTTCATGAGGAGGCAAATGAACAAAACAAATACATCCAAAAGTATGCAGATCATGGTAAATAGGATGATGATGAAGTCGATAATATGGAGAGTCAAACTTTAAAACTTGCGAAAGCAATCTATTGATTAAAATAAACTACAATAGACAATGCTTCGACCCAGAATTTCAAAGGAACATATGAATCAAGTAATAACGTATGGGCAAACATCTTAAAGATGACGATTCTTTCATTTTGCCATCCCATTCGGTTGAGTTGTATAAGGGCATGATTGTTGAGACACAATCCCTTTCTGGTTTAAGAAATCATGAAACTCACGAGACATGTATTCCCCACGAGAATTCGATTGTAAGATTTTAATATAGGTAGAGAATTGGGTTTCCACATGTCCCATAAGTTTTAAAAACTGAAAATACTTTTGATTTAAAACGGAGAAAGTAGACCCATTTATATCGACTATAATCATCAATAAAAATCACGAAATATTTATATTGAGCATGAGAAGTGATAGGTGTAATACCCCAATCATCACTATGCATAATATCGAAGATCTTTTTAGCATGACTACCATGTGAAGGAAAAGGAAGAGTCTTACTCTTTCCTAATTTGCAGGTAGAACAATCGAAACACGCATTATGAGAAGAATTGTTTTTATTGCCCAATAAACCAGAATTTAATAAATAAGACGAGTAGTAGAGTTTGGATGGCAAACTTCACTTTTATTGCTAACTGTCATACAAGCTAAAGATAAGCAACTAGGAATTGAAAAATGTAAGTGAAACAATCTTCCAATTTTAGGCCCCTTCACGAGTATCTTCTTGGACATCTGATCCTGCACAACACAATCACGAGAGAAATGGACATCACATTTGTTATCAACTAATTGACCAACTGAAATAAGATTTGTAGACTGACCAGGAGATATGATAACATCCCGAAAAGTAGAATTAATGTTACCAACAACATCAATAGCCAAATTACTTCCATTAACTAGTTGATTATGAATGAATCTTGATATGGACGAATATCACAAAGACCATCTGAAGAATTGGTCATATGGTTTGAGGCACTAGAATCAACTAGCCAAGTTTGAGATGAAGTATTATGTTTACCTTAAAGTTCCAAAGCAGAGAAAGCAGATACAATCATTTGTTGCATCATTTCAGGAGTAAGAGCAGATTGGGTAGTGGTAGAGGATGTTTAGAAGCCGATAGGCTGATTGTAGCTTGATATGCATTGGCCTGGCGATTTTAAGGT
Organism: Olea europaea var. sylvestris; assembly: GCF_002742605.1. Classification (NCBI taxonomy): domain Eukaryota; kingdom Viridiplantae; phylum Streptophyta; class Magnoliopsida; order Lamiales; family Oleaceae; genus Olea; species Olea europaea. The sequence goes on from NC_036247.1 coordinate 34,641,291, forward strand.
CGAGTAGGACAATCTTTGATAATGTGCCCCACTTCTTGCAGTAATTGCAGTAACTTTTGACACAGTGAGTAGCAATATGCCCATAGTCCTTGCAGCTGTAGCATTGGACCTTCCTTATGTCTCTCCCTTTGTTTTTCCCATAAGTTGCATAATCGACAGCATTTGAGGTCATGTGTTGATGTTGAAGAGTGGCCCGTTTAACCCAGCTCCTCGAATAATTGTAACAGTCTACTTTCGTATCCATCTACTTTCGTATCCATCACGAGACACGCCAACCAACTTACTGAATTTCTGAATTTTTTGTAGAACCCAGTTCGAAGGTGGGTGTCTAACTTCAAACACATCAGCTTCCGAAGTGTCCTCTTCGTGATAGCCCTCCAGATGATCAAAGGACCATTCTTTTTCTTCCACCACTTGTATAATGTCACTGTCACTTTCTCCCTTCTTGACATCATCTACCCACCACACCAAGGCTTTTTCAGTCCCCATGTCATTTTCTTTTGTCATCCTATTATAAGTGTTCCTAATCCTTGACGTCGAATATGTTGCGTCGTCTTCTTTCACAAGGCCCATTGTCATCGTCTCCAAGTTCTCCATACTCGATTCCCCTTCTTTAGACAGTGGTTTCACTTCTCGTTCTACTGCAATCCCCGTATCTACTTCATTCCGGTTCATCCCCACTAAGTCAACCTCGTCGTCATTTTTGTAGTGCCCCGCTTCCATCTTCTCCCGAGACTCACAAGGTTCAACTCTTCCCTGCTTTTCATGTTCTGTGATTGATGATATCTCCTTATGAGTCAATCCCAGTACGTGTATTTCACCGGTGGAATCCTCATCCATCCTAACCCCACACTTATGATAGCGTACCAATTTCATGGAGCCCGTTTTTGGGCCACTTCCAATTAGCCTAAGTAATTTACCCAATGCTCCTTTCAACTCCTGGACACGGGCCATTATTTCATCCCTATTCAAACAAATGTCGTGACCTTCGTCAACACTGACTTTAACTGTCCTTTCCTTTTGCTGTAGCATCCGTTGGTTGGCATGCTCCGAGGTCTGTGGGTTTGCTGTAATTTCTGCACAAGTCATCCTTTGTCTATTTCGTTTAGGGGTGGGCGCGGCTCGGTTCGTTTCTCTTTAGAACCGAACCGAACCAAAATTTACGGGTATCTAGTAAATGGAACTGTCTGGTCCAAATATAATTATGGAACCATTCGGGTTCGGTTTGGTTCTGTACTATAATTAAAATTTTTTAACATTTATAACAATATTATATAAATACAACTAATGATACATTCAATGGTTTTGGAATGTCAGAGACTATTAGACTATTTTATTCAAATGATCGCTACGGTGAAAGTTTCGGTCGGCGGAGGTCACAGCGTCGGTCGACGATTGTATAGGTTTCGAATCGTTAGCGAGGCTGCGAGAGTGAGTGCGAGAGTCGAGACAACGTTATGCACTTTAGTGTAGGTGTTTAGGATTATTTAGTGGATTGGATCTTGTTGAGCTAACAAATAAAATAATAAAATGTGTAATTGGGCCAAAAATTAAAAAATTAGAAATGAAACAAATTATTAGGTTAAAAATTTGAATTTAGAAATTGTTAATTTGTTAATTTGTTTAGAAAAATTAAAATTAAAATAATTTGATTTACTCAATATAAAAAAAATTAGAAAGATTCAGTTCTTCGATTCTTGGTCTAGAACCGAGAACTGAACCATACCTGTTGGTTCTCAATTGAGATACCCGTTCGGGTATTTTATTTGACAAGAACCGTCGGGTTCGGTTCAGTTCGGTCGGTTCGGGAGATTTGCCCAGCCCTAGTTTCGTTCATTCACCGTTCGACGTTTGGCCTTATCCCAGCAACAAATGAATCAACTGCTTGAAATACCTGCGAGACCGATGTCCATCCCTCTCCATTTGCACCTTCTGGTACCATGACAACTCCTTTCTGACGCCTCTCTCCGTATTGTGCTATCATCAAATACCTACCTTGACAGTTCACACACCGTTGTGCCAAGAAAGCTCTTAAAGACTCATTGAATTTAAAGGCAGTCCTCCAATTCTCTTGTCATCTTCAATCGATCCACCATATTTACCATCCAAAGTGCACCATACCTCCCCATATATATTGAATCCGATAACTTCGAACCCCATTCTGTCATCTTAACAGTACCGGAATCTTTAATGGATACTGTGAAGTCCTTCGCCTCCACTCTGAAACGATGATTGAATACCATACTACGCACTTCCGCTAACTTTTTCCCCTAATTGTGTACAAGTTGTTCATTAGTCGGAAGAACGGACAAGCCGATTGATCTCGGAGCACCGGGTTGCGTTTGGGTCATCTCCGGCGGTGGCACGTGACTCACACGCGCATGGAGACGTGTGCCCGGAGCGACGCGTGTAGGAGACAACACGTCGGCCGGGGTCGTCGGTCTTTGCTGAGGCCTTCGGTGCAGCGCGTTTCCTTGAGCGAGATCTGCCGTGTACTCCCTAGATCCCTCCATTCCCTGTCGAGTTCTGCCTTTTTTCCACTTGGTTTGCCGCCGTTTGCATCGTCCCCAGACGCGCCGTGGACAGCAGATGAGATCCGGGCGGCGACGCTAAGGTTTTCACCAAGGACCGCCGCCTGTGGGTGATGGAAGTGGTTGTGGGGGGCTGATTTGTGGCATGAGGCCGGTTCTGTTCTGTCTACCGAGCAGCTGGTTGTCGCCGGCGCCAGTATGTAAGGGTGGTGGCTGGGTTAAACAAAAATGGAGATAACGGATCATCTTGTCTAAGCCCTTTTCTTCCCTTAAAGAAGCCATGTAGGCTACCATTAAGTGCAATGGAGGGAGGAGTAGAGACGCATTCCATAATCCAACCAATAATCTTAGTTGGAAAATCCAAACCTTCTAGCATGCTTTTGAGAAATTCCTAATTCACCGAATCATATGCTTTTCTCAAATCAATTTTAATAAGGCATCTCGGGGCAACTCTTTTTCGATTATATTGTCTCAAGTGCTCTTGCGCAAGGTGAATGTTCTACCGCATGCTTCTTCCTTCTACAAATGCAGCTTGTGCTTGATCAACAATGGATCCAAGTACAGGTCCCAATTGAGAAGCAAGAATCTTTGCAATGACCTTGTAAAATACATTACAATATGCAATTGGCCTATAGTCCCCAACGGAAAATGAGTGGTTCGTCTTAGGCACCATGGCTATCATCGTATGATTACTTTGATTAAGAAGAGAGGAAGAGTTGAAAAACTCTTTGATAGCCTTCTTAAACTCACATCCAACTATGTTCCAAGCCTTTTTAAAAAAGCAAGATGTATATCCATCCGGTCCTCATCACACTGACAATAATCACGGCATGACCATACATGAAACCTTGTATCATATTCAAAACTGATCTCTTGATATTAAAATATTTAACAACTGAGGAATGTGGAGTTTAATGGCTGTATTACACGCAATCAATGTAGATTGAACCATGTTATTTCAAAGCTACTTTTAGGACAGTCATTTTACTTTCTGATCTTCTGTGTGAGTTGCATTTCAGCGTAAGTGGCAGAAAACTATGGCAAATTATTAGTAATATATCTAAATGTATTCTTTTATATCATGAGTAATGCCTTAACTCTGAGGCTGTAACACGATCTATGCGAACTATGTTAAATGTTTGATTTGCTAATCATATAATCCTAGCTTTCTGATTTCGACATTTTACATCGATAGGTTTGATATTCGCCTTTCACACCCCAGGCAACCCCTTTTGAAAGCGAAACAACTTTTTGTTTTGACCAACTTGCTTCGCAAGAAAGGATATTCAGGTATTGATTTATTTATCTGCACAATGGTATTTTTACATTTTGCTTTCACGTAAAGTTGAGCTCTTTCAGTTGCAACACTATGCTTTGTTTTTTCAGCACAAGAAGAGTTTGAATTTGTGATGGGTGGGGGTATCATTTATTTTCTGAAAGTACGATGTAAGATAGATAGATTCAATATTTTTTGTAAAGTTGAGCTCTGTCAATTGCAAAAGTATGCTTTCTTTTTTCAGCAAAATAAGAGTTTAAATTTGTGATGGGTGGGGGTATCATTTATTTTCTGATAGTAAGGATGATGTAAGATTGATAAATTCAAATTAGTTTTTGATGAAGTATAACTTTTATTGATGGTTCAAATTCATTAATAAAGCGGAACACAAATTTTCCTCTGCTACTAAAGGAAGTGATAGAAATGAAATCAAACAACCAAATCTCTCCTGGCACATTGAAATATGTCAAAATTTTGTCATGCAAACAATTTTCATTCAAGGTTCTGGGAAGACTACCCCATTCCTAATTCTAATCCAGGAAGTTCTTAGATTGACTTGATTCATGTTGAGCAAAATGACTCGATGATGAGTTGCATTCATATCAGCTTGGATTGATTGTGTTATAGCAAACATATTTATTAAGATGGTATTATTTTACAAGCATCACTATCAGATTGTTGTAGATAATGAGTAAAATCGAACTTTAGGAGTACCCATATCTTACTTTAAAATAGTTGACACTCTATGACAACTTTCGTCTGAACCGAATAAATTGAAGCTTACTGCCAAATGGTTGAAATCTTATTTATTTTGCAAAACATTTACAGTTTAAGCTGATTAACAATCGTACTAGACGAGATTAATTCCGTAAACATGGTAGATAAATTTGTTGCACCGTAAAGCCTGCAGCTTGAGTGAGTGGATGCTCTCAGGTGTAAGGTTATTGATTTATATATTATCTTCTTTCCCATATATACTACTTGCAACACCTTTCTCACACAGACATGCACAAGAACAAACACACCCATACCTCTTCTCTCCCTGTATGGTTTGCATAAAATTCACAATACATTAGCGATATGCAACCTTTGTACATGAGTGCATTGACAAACAAAAATTAAAATGGCTTGCGATTTGTTGGCTGAGATGTGGAGGGTAGATAAAGAAACTATTCTGACTTGAACTTGAGTTCGGTGAAGGACTCATAATATGTTTTTTTTTTTTACTTTTGTGGATATTCTTAGTAGCATCTAAGAGTGTGTAGAGATCCGTGCCATCTCTATAACACTGCTGATTCTAAAGCAGGGGAATAATTGAAGGAACTGCTAGCAGTATGTGCCTGCCATATTTCATGAGTTTATTGGAAATGTTGGCATGTATATTTACTACTATTTTATACAGAAACACGTGAAAAAGAAGAACACTTCATCGAATTACCACCTGAGATTTGTCAGTTGAAGATAATTGGGTTCTCTAAAGATATTGGAAGTTCATTATATCTTATACCATCAATCATTCATCGCCTTGAAAGCTTGCTTGTGGCAATTGAATTGAAGGATAAGTTATATGCTTCATTCCCCGAGGGAGCTGAAATTACTGCTAACCGTGTAAGCTTTTCTTCTTGAACAGTACAACAGTATCCTTGCATGATTGGCATATGGGAATGTTATATGCTTGTGATTTCTGTGAAAATGTTTCAGATTCTTGAAGCTCTCACGACTGAAAGATGCTGTGAGAAATTTTCTCTGGAAAGGCTTGAAGTGCTTGGGGATGCATTTCTCAAGTTTGCAGTTGGAATACATCTCTTTCTTAAGAACGATGCCCTAGATGAAGGGCAGCTGACCAGAAAGCGTTCTAACATTGTAAACAATTCTAATTTACTCAAGCTGGCAACAAGAAATAACTTACAGGTAACTGCTGTAAATTTTGTGATCTCAAGTTGCTCATGTATGTAAATCGTGATATCTAACCACTCTTATACCTCTGTTGCCTTCTATACATTTTAATGATGTTTGAAAAATCCCACCTAAAATTTGTGATCTCAAGTTTTGTTTCATAAATGTATGAAAATTCTTAGACAAACAGTGTCCTACAAATTACAACGAACAATTTCATTGGTAGTTTTGTCTTCTGTAAAATTTAACTGCCATACCTCCGTTCCTTCACAAAAGGTTGCACATTTTTATAATGTTGACTTCAGATTGATGTTATATCCATGTTCAGGTATATATACGTGATCAATCATTTGAACCTCTCCATTTCTATGCATATGGTCGTCCTTGTCCTGTAATTTGCAACAAGGATGCTGAAAAAAGTATACACTCTAGATACTGTAGTAAGACAAACGGTACAGATGCTGAAGTTAGATGCAACAAGAGTCATCACTGGTTACGCAAGAAAACTATTGCAGATGTTGTTGAGGCACTTGTTGGAGCCTTTATAGTTGATAGCGGCTTCAAAGCAGCAACGGCATTTCTAAAATGGATTGGGATACATGTAGAGGTGTCTGCATCGCAACTTGACAAAGTCTGCCTTGCAAGCTCGGCATTTCTGCCCCTTGCTGATCTGATTGATGTTAGTTACGTTGAGAATCTGTTAGGATATGACTTTTCCCGTAAGGGTTTGCTGATCCAGGCCTTTGTCCATCCTTCTTATAACACACACTCAGGAGGTTGCTACCAGGTATGCACTTGCTTTTGCTTTATTGCGAGATTCATTATGTCATCCTATATCTTTGTTTCCATGACCAACACATACTATGTGGCTTAAACCAGAGACTTGAGTTTCTTGGGGATGCAGTCTTGGATTATCTGATCACTTCCTATCTGTATTCAGCATATCCTAAATTAAAACCTGGACAGTTGACCGATTTGAGATCAATGTGCGTAAACAACATTTCATTTGCTGACGTAGCTGGACGATGGTCTTTCCACAAATTAATTATTTGCAATTCTAAAGATCTCCGCAATTCAATGACCAAATACGTTGACTCCATTGGAGTATCAGCATCAGGGGGGGCGCAAATTGAAGAGAAAACTAGTCCGAAGGTTGTAATTCTACATCCTCATTCATCGTTTTATATGCTAGTTTAAGATCCTGTTTGGAAATATCATGCTAAAAATGGAGTACTTAGTGTCTATGTTTATGAACTTTAATGTCTCTGGATAATAAGTTGATGCTGCTTTGGACTAAAACTTCAGCATTCATGCTGTCCTACCTTGAACTTTATGTGAATCATACAATGTGGAGAAAGTAAAATTCATGAAAAATAATCAAAAGTTATTGGTGAGATATTTAGTGTCAATTGTGAACAGATGAAATTACCAGTGCATGTTCATTTTCTTCCTTTCAGTTTGTAGTGTATAAAAACAAATGAAAATCCGCTATACTTGAATCTCTAAGTGCAAACACTGAATCAAATTATTCACAATTTGCCCATTGTGCTAAACATAAGTTCGGAATTATTATGGTTATACTACTATCATGAGAATTAGAAACCCTAATTCTGTACAACCAAAAGAAATAAAATCATAGCAAGGAAATAAAAAACTATACAAGATTTATAGAGGTTAGCTTTAATGTGTAACTATATCCTTGTCCACTGCTGTTGTAATTTAGTATGATGGAAAGAAATTTGCAATGGAAAAGTTATACCCTTTTTTCTCAGTCCTCTCTCTCTCATTTTTTTTTTTTATTTATTTATGATAATACGAAATCCTAATGACGACTCTCTATTTATAAGACAAATTAGGGCAAAACCTTCGGGTTCGAGTACTGACTTCGTATAATGGCAATAATTAGGCTCCACAAGTTAACAGTCTGCTTCTTGGAGACTAATCCACCATTAATCGTTTCTTTGCAACAGCTACACCACCTAAATTCTCAAGATTGAAGTCCAACTAAACATTAGTTTCTTGATTGGAACAGTCTTTGTCAGCTGAATTCTAACTTCTTTGAATCTTCTCTTGATCTCATGAAGTGACAACGAACTTGTACATGCTTCGTCGTTACATGATAATCAAGATTCTTTGCTTAATGAATAAAAATCTGGCTGTCACAATGCTATATACTCTTCCCATGCTTGTGACACAATTCTTCCAAGAAAGTCCGCAACTATATCATCTGTTTGTCAACAACAAACTCTGCGTTAGTAGTGGAAAGAGCAACTATAAGCCTTTAAGTAATTGTTGTACCACAACATTTAAATATCCCTAATTTTTTTAAACACTTAATCTTTAGTACCTTTCAAGTACTTGCCAATCCATTTTACTGCTATCCAATGTTGTTTACTTGAATTTCTCATATATCTACTCACAGCTCCCACCGCATGTGCTATGTTCGGTTTCTTACACACCATGGCATACATAAGACTGCCATAACAAAGGCATAACATACCTTGACCATGTAGGCACATTCGTGCTCTGTAGATGGTGATTTCTTATTTGATAGTATGAAGTGACTAGCCAAATGAATACTCAATGGTTCTACATCATCCATCCTGATTCTGCTTAGCAACTTCTTTACATACTCTTTCTGTGATAGTTTTAAAATGCCTTTGTCCTTAGTACCATTCAAATAATTTATGTTGCAAAACCTAAATCATTCATTGCAAACTCCTTAGATGACTCATTTTTCAACTTGTCCGTTTCATGCTTGTAAGTACCTGCAATCAACATGTCATCAGTAAATAGCAACAAGATAATATAGGAGTCACTAAGGTTTTTACATAACAAGAATGATCCGCCTAACACCTTAGGAAGCCACTGCTATCTATAAAACTATCGAACTTCTTATACCACTGTCTCAAAGTTGTTTAAGACCATACAGACTCTTTAAATGTGCACACCATTTTCTCCTTTATATGTGCTTAGAGATCTTGTGGTTGCATCATGTAAATTTCTCCATCCAAATCACTGAGAAGAAAGGCTTTATTTACATCCAAGTACTCTAGGTAAAATTCTTTTTTTACTGCTAGTCCAATTAATGCTCAAGTTGTTAGTTTCACCATAGGAGAGAAAAATTGAGTGTAATCAGTGTCTTCTATCAGTTGAAACCCTGTTACAACCATTCTTACTTTATACATTAGAGGCCATCATCATAGGTAATTTGATTTATTTTGCAGAGCCTTCTTTCCTATTAGCAACTCTTCTCAATTGCCGTTTTGATTGGACAATAATGAGTTCATCTCATCCCTCATGGCTTACTCCCATTTGATTGATTCATTTACCTTCACAGCTTCACTTCTAGGGTCAATAGAATATAATGTCATGCTTGATAATATCTCTATGGAGGTCTAATTATTCTACTTGATCACTTGAGTTAAGGGTGTTTCGATTTACTTTTGAGGCTATATTGTCTCATTCTTCACTATAAGCATTCTCGAACTCAATGACTGGAAGATCTTTCAACGAGATCACCTCAGACGTCTTAACTTCATGACTTGTGCTTTTAAGGTATTTTTCAACGTTTCCTTATACAAGACACTTTCATTGAAGATCAAATTCTTGCTTCTGATAACCTTTCGAGTTTGATCATCTCATACCTGGACTGGTTTCTATCATTTCTCCACTCTCTACGTTTTCCTTTATTGAAATCTTTCTTGAAACCCGTACCACCAGTCTCAACATTATGGGCACAATTCGATAATGAAACTTATCCAAAATCTCTTCTACAGACTTTATAAGCAAGAATAGTATCTCGAACATCACTAAATTTCATTTTCGCATTGCCTATAAAGTTAGTGACCACAGCTCTCATAGGTTCCCAACTATTCGCTAATTATGCGAATATGATTAGATCACCTACCTCATCATCAATGTCAAATATAATCTTAACTGAGACCAATTAATTGATAATTGTATTCAGTTTATTGAGATGTCTACTGTTGCAACATCTTTCATTATCTTTAAATTAAATAATTTTGCCATTAGATATATTTTGTTGCACGCAGATGGTTTCTCATACATATCGGACAATACCTTAATCAAGTCTGCTATGTTTTTCACCATCACATTGTGACCAAATTTTTTCATTGTGACCAAATTTTTTACCAATGTTAATTGCATGACACCCTTCACCTGACAGTCAAAATGTTTTTACTCATCGTCCTTTCATTCTTTCCAACTTTTCCTTGTAGAAGGAGGATAATTTTCGATCCACGTCGTCCAAAAAGAAAAATTTGTACCATCAAACTTGCAGATCCCTAGTAACATTCCTTCTTCATCGGTTAAAAATTCTAATTATATACCACCAAAAGCAATAAAATCACAATAAGAAAATAAAAGAATACACAATTTATAGGGGGTTGCCTCAATGTGAGATTACGTCCTTGTATGCTGCTACAATAATTTTCTATGATGAAAATAAGTTGACCAAAGAAGAATCGTACACACTATTTTTTGTAAGCTCTCGTTTTGAGGATAATACAACGGCTCCATATTTAATAGACAGACTCGGATAAAACCCTCAATCCACGTACTAAATTCGTAGTTGTGCAATAATTAGGTTCCACGGTGTAACAATATGGTTAATGTTTCTATAGAAGGATGATGACGTGGAATATGAGGATTATGTGAAAATGATGTGTTGAAATTTTTTTCCAAGATAGATGTATCTGAAAATATATTAGATCTTGAAATTTTGTACATATATGATTGTGAACTGATTTTGCATTGAATGTTAAAGTCTTGATTACTGTGGTTAGATTCATTTGTGGCTGATTAGCAGGTTGATATACAGAAATTTTTCTTGGTCAGATTATTGAAAACAAAAAAAACTGATTTCATTGTGCTACTGGTTCAGGCCCTTGGTGACTTGGTGGAGTCTTATATGGGTGCCGTCTTTCTTGACACGGGGCTCAATTTAAACCGTGTTTGGGAGATAATGTTATCTTTGCTTGATCCTATAATTGATGTTTCCAAGTTGCGGTATAATCCTCTTAAGGAACTTCGGGAGCTTTGCCAATTCTATGACTGGAAGCTGCAGTTTCCTTCATCGAAGAAAGATGGTAAATACTCTGTCGAAGCAAAAGTCAATGGAAATGACGTTTCTGCAACTGCTTGCGCCACTAACATCAGCAGAAAAGCTGCCAAAAGAATTGCTGCCCAACAAGTATTTAAACACTTGAAGGTAATTTTCTTGATTTATCAAAAATTATATTATCTATTTTCTAGTTTTCATTTCAATTTTCATACTATCCTCGAGAATTCCTTGATTCCTCTTAGGTTATTATTTTCCAATAAAGTCGCTGGTGGTAAATCGCTGATTGCTCCCAACATGCAGGGTAAAGGCTACAAATCAAAGTCGAAACCATTGGTGGAATTGCTTAAAAAATGTGAAAAGAAGGAAGCCAAATTGATTGGATATGAAGACATGTTTTCTTTTCTTACTTCTAAATTCGATGAGTTGAAGTTGCATGAAGCTTTCGAAGTTGTCAAATCAAAAGTCAGTTCTCTCGATGAAATGCCCCAAATAAATTATGAAACCTATCCCATACCAAGTAGACAGCCTTCTTTTTCGAACAAGGCTTCTGAGTGCAATCGTACACTGAACATTCAAATTAATGGCTCCAATGTTGATTCACCCTCCATCTGTCCAAGTGCTGACTGCAATTTGGATTCGCGGGAAACAGGTAGACCTTGGTGATTTTTACTTCGCATTCAGATTTCGTTGTAGCTTCTTACTTCTAACTTAACACATTAGGTACTTTCCACAATGGGTCGGCAAAGTCACGTCTCTATGAAGTATGTGTTGCTAACTGCTGGAAACCGCCCATTTTTCACTGTTGCAAAGAGACAGGACCGAGCCACATAAAAGAGTAAGTGATCAGCTTAACAAATTATATTCCTTGTCGTATGAATATCATCTATTTTTTGGCTGATGAGTAAGGACATGTTTGGCTGTGCTTAATAAGTTCACTTGTAATTAAATAATTTAGTTTCAAAATAAACCATTTTCTACTGGTCAAAGTTGAAAGCATGTTTGGGAATTGTTTATAATCGATTTGAATTAGAAATAGATAGAAGTGAATGGTGGATGAAAGTGTGGATAAGAAATGGTTTGATCAATCATAAACAATTTATCAAAATTAGCCAAACGTGGGCAAAGTAAAGTTACTTATTTTAACCGTGTGATAACAAATAAGTAACTTTTTGACTTAAATAAAAAAAAAAGGTTAGTTATTCAAATGTGTTTTGGAAACAAAAGTAACTTATTACATTGTTGAGCTTAGCCAAATGTGCTCTAAGTTCTTGCATCATGGGAAACAAAATCTAAGTTTATCGTTCTCTAAGATTTTGTAAATTGTTTTTCATGTGTAGGCCAAGTATGTAAAGGTGACATTATAACCTAATGCAGGTGGCAACTAGCACATTTCAAGGGTCATAAATGTTAATCTTAATTTTGTTCTTTGGCTTCCTTAATTTACAAAAGTTTCAATCCTAGTGTTATTTTCAGTCGGGATTTTTGGGAAGTTTATTGGTATTGCCTACAGCCTTTGCAAACTTAATGATCAAGGGGCTGTACAATTTTTCCATAAGCATCTCAATATTGAGATTGGTTGATATTGTCAACAGATTCACTTTCAAGGTGGGGATGGAAATTGATGAAATGCCAGACGAGATATTTGAGTTTTATGGAGAACCTCAGGCGAAGAAGAAAGATGCAGCTCACAGTGCAGCAAATGGTGCACTTTGGTACTTGAAACACGAGGGATTTTTAAGGTGTAAAGACTAAGAAATTCATTAAGGATTTTGTCAGAGGATACTGTCCTTTAATTTGTAAATGTGTAGTGTCTGCATCGTATGTATAAAGTTTCTATGCATGAGTTTGGCCATGTGAAAAACCTTAAACCTCATGTAAAATTTGTGTAGCTTCTATACCATATGTTGAAGAATATGTTTAGTAAAAGACGAAAGAATGGTTCGTCTCTGCTGATTTTGTAGCCTCTCATTGAAACACTGTAACCGATGTGGGTTTGGGACTAAATTTAAAGTTCGTAGTCTAAAGTATCATTTGAGTAAAGCTTTTAGCAGTGGAACTTTTATTTACAAAAAGTTGTTGACCGCTTGATTGTGATTGTGATTGTGATTGTGATTGCGATAAGTATTAAATTGACTATTTAGCAGTATAACTATAAAAGTGTTTTTATATATAAGTATTATATTTATATAATTTTATTAAATTTTTATTTTTTCAATTGAAATTAAAATGAAACTTGATCCAACGTAGGAGGGAGATAGTGGTCACAAATTATTAAATTTGATAAAAAGCAAGAATGAGAAACCATGTAAAAATTAAATTTGACGGAAATATGAGAAATATTAATTAAGAAATCAATGATCATGTGTCATCGATTAAGCGGACAGTCTTACCACTGTGCATATAAGTCTGTTCGACCTATGCTCTTCACATGGAAATGAAAGCATGATGTGCAATATCATTGTGGAAGAAAAATATGGTAAAATGAAAAATATATATATTTGTTTTTACTAACTCGAACGGTAAATTTTAAATACATTAAATTATATGGACATGACAAAAATAAAATTATTTTTCGTAGATGTAAACTGGCTCCTATTTGAGCTACATTTTTCAAATAAATTCTGTAAAAAAATGGAAAATGTGTCGTAAAAATGTACTAAAAAGCTATTTATTTATGTACAAAATTATTTAATTGAAAAAATTATAGTTGAAAATGAATTTGAAGAAAAATCAATTTTAAAGAATGTGAAGGTATACTTAATTGGATTCGAAGGTGGCAGCCTTAGACATTGTGGATATATATTCGCAAGAAAATGGAGATTGGATGGCTTCATTGCACGAAATTGGAAATTGGTAACCTGAATGCAACTCCACTGAAAGTTGAGTGACCAATATAGTCTGCCCCCATGCACATGGCACGTGACTATATTCCCGCCAAATCTTTCCCGCCAAAACCCACATCCTTAATCTCCAAAAGACCCCTCCAAACCCTTCTTCACTCACCAAATTGTTCATAGAGAACTTCACACACACACACACACACACACACACACACAGATGTCGGGGTGGGACGAGGGAGAGATATACTACAGCGACCAAGCGCAGTTCCCTCCCGGAGGCGGCTCCTCAGGTGACCAGGCGCATGGGACCAGCCGGCACGTTGCGTTGCAGAAATTCAAAGAATTTATAAGGAATTTTCAATGCAAGACGCAGCCGAACGTTTTTCCCTACAGAGAGGCCCTTGTGGCGGATCATAAGTGCCTTCTCATCAACCTCGCCGATCTCATCTCCTACGACTCCGACCAAACACTTCCTCAACTTCTCCGCCAGAACCCTGCTGACTATCTCCCCCTCGTCAGTACTTGCTAATTTATTTTTTGATAAGTCATAGTAATTTCATTCAATTCTTGACCTGTGAGAAAAGTACTAATTTGCGGCATGTGGTTTTACTCATTGATGCGGTAATGTTTGTGTATATGCAGTATACCTCACTGATCATTTGTGTCTGTGTATGTATTACAGTAAACAATTTGGTGTGTGTTTATTTAGGCGTGTTCTGTGAATGTGGTAATTGGATAAATTTATATTGTCTTGCCAGAGGTTTATAACATCATTCCGCCCTTGAATATGAAGAAATTAGGTGCTTATTAGCTTACACTTGATCGATATGATTAATTGATATTTCGTTAAATGATTGTACCTAGTTAAGCTACTTTAGTTGAATCTTGACTTATCATTTAGCTAAAAACAGGGTAAGCCACAAAAATATAATAGGACAATACAAATACAAAACCACATAATTCAGTGTGGGTGTGATGAGACTTTAACTTGCTACAGAAAATTCGATCTCACTCAAAATGGTGTTGCCTGCGTTTATTTCAACATCGAGGCATCAGAGTTTCTATCCCACTGTCCTTTCCATTTACATTGTGGGTCTAATTTTTCAAGAACTTGCTCACATGCACAGAAAATGTACTACTATTTAACATTCATGCATATGGATATCTTGTTTGTCCATGTCTGTGTCATATTACATTTCCCATAGCATCAGTTAAACAAACTACATTGTTTTAGAACTTACAAGATTGATTTACTGATGTTTATTTCCTTTTCTTTTTGTTCCGGAATGTACACTAGTTTGAAACTGCAGCAGCAGAAGTTCTGTCAAGTTTGAGATCAAGGGTATCTGGAGAGTCTGGGGAAATGGAAGAGCCTGAGACTGGCGAGGTGCAGATACTGTTGAGATCAGACCAGGATCCGGCGTCAATACGTTCGCTAGGGGTTAGTGGATTTTACATTAATCGGATGTTTTTTACTTTCACAGAATGTGAATTTTTACTAAAATTAGTGTTCTTTTGGCAAAAACTTGTAACTTGATATACAGGCTCAATGTATTTCCAAGCTGGTTAAGATATCTGGAATTGTCATTGCTGCATCAAGGACTAAGGCAAAGGCTACATACGTGACATTGTTGTGTAAGAACTGTAAGAATGTAAAGGTCGTTCCGTGCCGTCCAGGCCTTGGAGGAGCGATTGTGCCACGTTCTTGTGATCATGTCCCTCAGGTTTTTGGCAAATCTATTCTCTTTAACTTCTATGGTTAATTTTATTTTATCAACGTGTAAATGATTGCTCACTTTGTAGCCTGGGGAAGATCCATGCCCAATTGATCCATGGCTAGTGGTTCCTGATAAAAGCAAGTATGTTGATCAACAGACGCTGAAATTGCAGGAAAATCCTGAGGTTGGAGTCTTTAGCTACTAAATGGAGATGATTATTGGCTCCATTATTGCTGTTCATAATATCAGTTTCATGTGTAATGGTTTGTTGACCTTTTCTGTACTGATATTTGGAAATTTTAGGATGTCCCCACAGGGGAATTACCAAGGAACATGCTTCTCTCTGTCGACCGCCAGCTTGTGCAAACAATTGTGCCTGGGACAAGATTGACAATCATGGGAATTTATAGCATCTTTCAAGCTGCCAATTCATCAACATCGTAAGGTTTTTTACATGATGAATTTAAGAACATTGTATCATCCATCTCATTGATGTTCAATGCATTTTGGGTTTTCGAGCAGCCATAAAGGAGCAGTTGCAGTTAGGCAGCCTTATATAAGAGTTGTGGGATTAGAAGAAACTTCCGAGGCTAATTCACGGGGTCCAACCAACTTCACTAGAGATGATGTACAACATAATTATAGTTGCAATTTTGAATAATTGCAATTTGCTCCTTTTTTTTTCATTTTTTCTTTTTTTAAGGTTCATGCTTCAGAAAATCATTTTCAACTTTTACTGCAGTTCTATTACTATCTTAACATAATTTACTTATTACAGATTGAAGAATTTAAAAAATTCGCATCAGATGCTAATGCATACGAAAACATATGTTCCAAAATTGCTCCCTCAATATTTGGTCATTCTGATGTGAAGAAGGCTGTTGCTTGCCTTTTGTTTGGAGGTTCAAGGAAGGTATATCATTGATTGTTTTCTACTATTAACGTTACTTTCTAGTACATTTTGGTTACAAATTCACTCTTCTGAGAATGCAGGCATTGCCCGATGGTGTAAAACTAAGAGGTGATATTAATGTGTTGCTCTTGGGTGATCCATCTACAGCCAAATCACAGGTTATTAAGCTTTCTTTACATATTTAATTTCTAAGCATGACCCCATATTCCATCCTCTATGTTTCTGTGAAAATCTTCATTTTGGTTCATGCATTTTAAATTGGTTTGAAGATACTATGACTAAGATAGATTCCTCTCGTGACCATATAAAACAAAATTCTGACTTTGTATGTAATTTGCTGTGAAGTTTCTCAAGTTTGTTGAGAAGACAGCTCCAGTAGCTGTATATACTTCTGGGAAAGGATCATCTGCTGCTGGTCTTACTGCTTCTGTAATTCGTGACAATAGCTCGGTAAGTTTCTGTTGCTTCAGAGTCTTCAATTTGGCATGCCTTCACATTTTTTATGCTATATGATGCATATATTGTGATTCCTACTTTGGTAATTCAGAGAGAGTTCTATCTAGAAGGAGGAGCCATGGTCTTGGCAGATGGAGGGGTTGTTTGCATTGATGAATTTGACAAAATGAGGGCAGAAGACAGGTGATTATGTGATAAATAGGTCAAGATAATTCTGCTTGTATTGGTTCTCTTTGTATAATTCTCAAGAGTTCGTATCCATGGTCTTAGGGTTGCCATACATGAAGCGATGGAGCAGCAAACTATCTCTATTGCTAAAGCAGGTATAACAACTGTTCTCAATTCAAGGACCTCAGTGCTTGCAGCAGCCAACCCTCCGTCTGGGCGCTATGATGATCTCAAGGTCCATCAGTATTTGTTCTCTGGTGGTTTTCAAGCTTTAATCATTTCCTTTTGTTCTGTGTTGGGGAAATTAACGTACTTTTTCTCTTCAGACTGCACAAGATAATATTGACTTGCAGACCACAATTCTTTCAAGATTTGATTTAATTTTCATTGTGAAAGACATCAGAATGTACGCACAAGACAAGGTAAAAAATATACTAGCTTTCGTTTGGCAACCAATATATAAATGATTTATAAATTCAGTCAAAATCGAAGTCAAAGTCAAACATTAATTTCAGCCATACATTCATAACTACTACTCAACCACACATTTGTTGGGATCCACTATTATTCCTCTTTATAAATTGATTTATAAATCTGCCAACGGAGGCTTAAATCAGTTTTAGATATTGTATTTTTTTCAAAGACTAGTTTGGACTCCTGAAGGAACCAAACCACATACTTAAATATTTTAAACTATTTCTCTATGTGAATATAGTTTGTCACCCCGAACCACTTTTAAGAAGCTCACTTTCACAATGTCAAAATGGAATATTTTGCAGAACTTAATAAGATATTTTATGTATTTGTAGAATATTGCTAGCCACATCATCAAAGTTCATGCATCTGCCAGTGCAACCACAAGTGACACAAGGACTTCCAAAGAGGAAAACTGGTTGAAGAGGTCTCTTTTTCTTAAAGTCTGTCCTTTTTTCTCGCGTTTTGTAGTTGCATGACTAAGGTTGGTTCCCAGGCTTAAGTATCTGAGTTGCTGTGTGCAGGTATATACACTATTGTCGAACTGAATGCCATCCCCGTCTCTCAGAATCTGCTGCATCAATGTTGCAGCAGAGTTATGTGAAAATTAGACAGGTATTTTTCTGCCACTTTTAATCAACATCGGAGTAAAAAGTGAAGACCTTTCAACCTCTTTCTCTAGTGCTGCCAAAGGTCTGGTTTGATGAGTAGCACTGCATATGATTTTAACTACTTATCGAAGTTCATGTTAAAAATCTGAAGTGCATCTGTAACTTTTGCATCAATAATATGTAATGGCTCTCCAAATTGTGAGGGGCATTGATGTCATTTTTCTGCTGTTTTTTGTCTGCCACTTTTAATCAACATCGGAGTAAAAAGTGAAGACCTTTCAACCTCTTTCTCTAGTGCTGCCAAAGGTCTGGTTTGATGAGTAGCACTGCATATGATTTTAACTACTTATCGAAGTTCATGTTAAAAATCTGAAGTGCATCTGTAACTTTTGCATCAATAATATGTAATGGCTCTCCAAATTGTGAGGGGCATTGATGTCATTTTTCTGCTGTTTTTTGCTATAGTAAAAGGATTCTTTCCAAAAATTGTCCTCTTGTATGGGTGGGTATTTTGGTGTTGGGGTGAAGTCTTGTTGATTAAATGAGTAACTCAAGACAGTTTTATTGGGAAAAATGTGATGCAGAGCACATACCTAATTATCTAGTTCAAAAAGATACCATACGTTTCGCAAAGATTGTCTTTCTTTCTCTGTAAACTGTAGTTCATTGTTCTATGTAACTACAAAATAGTATCAAATTGATTGATAGGTAGCCCCTGCCTATGATATTTGTAGGATATGAGACGGCAAGCAAATGAAACTGGGGAGGCAGCTGCAATACCAATTACAGTTAGGCAGCTGGAAGCTATTGTGAGATTGAGCGAAGCACTGGCCAAAATGAGACTGTAAGATGATGATTAAACTTGATTCCTGATGTTCCTCCTTTTTTCTTTTTGGCATCATAAGTGGAATCAAATATGCAATGCTCCAAGCATGTGAGCGCCCAACTTGACTTCAAAATGTGATTTCTCACTTATTTAATCTACGGAATTCCATTTCTTATGTCGTATGATATTGAACGAGGATTTGTTTCTCTATTTGGCCATGCCTTTTAAACCATAGGTGAACGGTATGCTAAAGAAGAAGGAAAATGCAGTAGTTTCACTTCTAGTGTTTCAGACAAAGAAAATTTAATATGTTTCAAAAAAGCAAGATCATGCAGTATCCTGAAATTCATGCGAGTGCATTTATTGCGGATCTTTGCTACTGCCAAGATTAAAAGGAAGTTCCAAGAACAGAATTTTTACAATGTGCTTTGTACTAATGTTATGGACAATGTCTCAAAAATGCTGGTTGTCATGTTACATTCTAAAGTTGCAGATAATGTGTCTGGATGCCACCCAGTTGAGTTAGACACTCAATTATAATCTAACTGTGCATCTCAAGCAAAGGTTCTTTTGTTAGTGTTAGTCAAATTAAATCATCATGCAAATTGCAACTTAATAATAATTTCATTCTATGCTAGTTGTAATCCTCTGCAGATAAACTTTGAAACATACAGTTCTTCTTTTTCTGCTGTATATTGTGTAATTGCACCTGTGATTATCTGCAAGGCAGTTACTTGTATGTATTTACCCATTTTATTTTTTAAACTTCTTAATCAATTCTTATTTCTGATTTAGGTCTCATGTTGCAAATGACAACCATGTTCTGGAAGCCATCAGGCTGTTCAACAACGCCACAATGGATGCAGCACGTTCTGGAATAAATCAACATATAAATCTTACTCCCGAGATGGCAAACGAGATAAAGGTCCAACTCAAACATTCCAACTTCTATCAGATGTCTTGATTCTCATTAACTTGTTCATCATGATGTATACTCTGCTAATTCCTTTATGATGTACAGCAAGCGGAAACCCAAATAAAGAGAAGAATGGGGATTGGAAGCCATATTTCAGAGAGACGGCTGATTGATGATCTTACAAGGATGGGCATGAATGAATCTATTGTAAGAGTCAAATTATTTATGCTTTAGATTTGAACTTCTGTTGCCACGAGTGCATAAAACAAGCAAAAAAACAGAAACTTTTATGGTGTCTAATATCTTCTGTATAATTGGTGCATGTCAGGTAAGAAGAGCTCTATTGATTATGCATCAAAGAGATGAAGTAGAATACAAGCGAGAAAGGCGAGTTATTGTTCGTAAAGCTTAACATGAGCAACTTTTTACTAATCATCTCTTGTGGATCATAGCCATCTTTAAGAGCCAATGAAATATCTCTGGCTCATATGCTTATACGTTAAACTGATCTCTTATTCTGTCTTTGCAATCAAGTGTAAACCGTTTATTTATTGCGTTCTGCAGAGATCAATTGTGGTCATGCTTTTAATTTAGTGTCCCTTTGTACACTAAGTGAAAAGATGATTAATTTTGTATTACTCGTACATCTGACGTTGGGAACCTTTATGATAGTAACTTTTAGGCACAACACTATGGAGAGGTCGTGGGGGTGGATTTTCTTGCGACATTCTTTTCTTATCTTTATGCATTATTGTATATGTGGACTCTTGATTATTTATGTTTGTATTTGTTCAACATGTTGGATTATATTAGTTGCAGATAGCGCAAGAATAGCAATTAAAATGTAGAAAGTAAGAAGGCTTATCGATCAGTCGAGACTCGTGATAATACAATATTCTGAAGTGAAATTGTTCATTAATAACCATTTCTCTTTGGACAATCATTCACAGAATCTAACGATCGAATCACTTGTTTTTGTTTAGCAATAACAAATGATTTTTAAAACTGTTGAGGTTTTCTCCAGAACAGTATTTCAATAAGCCAAATGATACTAGAGTAGAGTTTGTAAAGATTATGGGAGATGAAAATGTCTTTTGGTGTGTATTTCCAAGGAGCAGTAGTCACAAGAATTATAATTTAGACCACTAATAAGTTATAATTCAATAAGAAAATAATTTTGATTTTTATGATTTCAATTAATCATCCCTAAACTGCATTCAACTGCGATTATCTAAATATTCGTGTGAAGGGATTCAAATCATTGACCTCTAACATAAATATCACACTTTTTACCACTTGGTTATCTATCCCAATTTATTTATTTGTTTCAATAACATATTTCATATATATCTAATATAACATGTTAATCCTCAGTAACTCCACCCTAAGAGTTTGATAACTGATTCGATGTCACTTTGTGAGAGTAAAGCTCCCTCAGCCTCAAACATATTTCTGGTTAGATTGAGGTAACCAGGACAATTTATCTCATAACAATTGATGAGATTTATGGTTCAAGAGCTAGTTAGGACAAGAATTCGTTGATCGTAGAGGAAGGACAAATGACTAGATTACAAGTAAAGAAGGTCAAAAAAGTTATGATATGACTTGTTCAAACTACGGTGAATGAAACATCGATCATAACAAGCAAAATGACAAGTTTCATATTGGACATGGAAGAAGAAACGAGATTGATCAACTTGGTTCAAGTAGTAGACAGAGGAGCTGAGGAGGTCAACTATGTGACCGCATAATTTACCAAAGCATACGACCACATGCCTCTATACTAAGAGCAAAAAGGAGAAATTTTGAAGTACTATGCGACTGCATGCTCCAACTCTTTGTGATTGCATAGCACAAGTCGTCAGCGAATTTTCCATTATTTGGAAAGAATTGTAATTTAGTTAAAACTCTAGGTTTATGGTATCTTTTGATATCTTTAGACTTAAATTCTATTTTAATTAGGATTTTTATGAGTTATCTATAAATATGACTCATTCTTTCCAATGAAAAACATACAATTTTTGAGAGATATTATTGCGAGGTATATTTGCTTTCAATTCGTTCTTCATTGAATTAACTTCAAATCTATCAAGAAATAATTTCTTGTGGCTTGGATCAATTCAAGTAAGGTTCGTAAGTTTTGTGATTATGGGGTCAAGATAATGTTTTTGCGATTGTTTTGGTTCCATAATTTATAGGATCGAGCTTTTCCAAACATTGACTCTTAGTTTTCTTGAGTTTGATCTAATCTGTCATGAGTTTCGTAACTTCAATTGTTACGTGGGTTCGCATCATTTGATATTAAAGCTTAGGTTCCAAAAAAAGCAAGGTTATATCCTCAACTTTTTGTTTGAGTTTTCATCCCCGTGTTTTCGTGTTCATCTTTTGAGTAATTCAATTCAATTTAAGTTTTAAAAAAAGTTATTTATGCGCTAAATTAGTGCCTGAATCAATTCATTTTTGAATTTTTGGGCTCCTTGTTGAATTTTTCATTGTTTAATAAAAAAAAAAAAAATCCGACAATTACAGAAAAAATATAAAAATTACAAAAGAAAAATGAAAAAATAAAAAAGAAGTCCAAAGTCAAAAGTGTCCAATTCAATTCAAGAAACATCTTTTTGAGTTTATACTTAGTGTTCCCTTTAAGTATTAACTCCTACTTCTTGAGTTGCTCTAGAGTCAACTTTTCCTTACTAAATTCTTTGTTTGAATTTTACAATGATTGAAATTTGATTGAAATCGAATTAGTTCTTTGAAGCGTTTGTAAGGAAGCATTGAGGGATAAAAAGGTAGAATGGTTAGACTAATAGAGGGGCAAAGCCAGGTTAAGTGATACACGAGTGTACACACGCATGGCAAATATTATTCTAGTTTTATGATGTTTGACAGAGATGATTGTACTTCAAGCGAGCAGAATAATTAAGTCATCACGACGAAAGAGATGTTATGACGACGATTTGAGGCACTGTTTGGGGATATGTTAGATAGAATTGATAGGCAAGAGGCATGGATAAAGAGGCAAGATACATTGCTATCTAATTTATGTAGGAAACAACATAGAGAAGTTCCTAATACGAGGAGGCATGGTAGGCGGGTGTCTAGAGATTATGTTGGAGATGGAGTTGATAGACATATGGGCAATATTGATATGTGTATTTTTAAACACTCAATAGATACTTTAACAAGCTAATTATTGATTAAATTCAGTGAATTTCTATTCATGATTGTGTAATTATGGCTTTCACAAGTAAAAATCATCCAAGGAAATAAAACAAGGCAAAAGGAAGTGAAAAGGGACAAAAACGTACAAAATTGTGAAGTTGAAGACCAAAGTGTATAAGTCAAAAAGTTCAATGACCTGGGTTACAATTTTTAGAGGACATATTGATGTGAAAGTCAAAATTCTATGTCTAAATTGTACAAGATCAAAGTTGATGGACCTAACATGCAATTATTTAAGGGCCTTAGCTACAAAATGAAACCAAATTCATTTTATTTTTTGGAAAAGAATTGGTGCCTAGGCACCATTGTAGCTGCACTTAGGCCACCTTAAAAAAGAAAAAAAAAAAAGAAAAAAGAAAAAAAGAAGAAGCTTTGGGAGACCATTTTGTTCACTCTTTAAACTTCAGGGGCTTAGCTGTAATTTTTGAATAGGGTTTTTACAATTTAAACTCGCAGCCACTGGAATTGGGGAGGATTCTGCTTCTTTTTCTTTTCTTTGGTTTCTTTTTCTTTTATCTTCCTTTTTTCCTTTGATTTTTTTGCGTATTTTGGCGAAAACCATAGAGCAAGCAAAGAAGAATCAATCAAAGAGTTGGAAATTTTTTGGAGAAATCAAGAGTTGGCCATTATCTTCAAAAATCTAACCAACGGGGTTGTATCTTAAATCTTGTATTTTCTTCATTATTATCTTTTATTTGTAATGTATTGTATAAAATATTCTCTTTTTTTTTTTTTTACCATATTTTAAACGTGGGCTAAATATTTGTGTTGAGATTTATTGTTGAAATTTAACCTAGCCTTAATTAATTTCAATATTTTCTTTTTAATATTAAAATGCTTATTTTCATTTGTTTTTGCTGTAGTGGAGCGGATGCCAATGCTTAAAAACTAAGGAGTTATCAGTGTGGTAAACTCATCGAGAGGAAATATCACCTTGTTAGAGAGATTGTTTATCGAGGAGACGTGATGGTTAGCAAGATTGCATCAACAGATGATCTTGCGGATATGTTCGCCAAGACCTTCTCAGCTAAGATTTTTGATAGGCATCTTGAGGGGATTGAGTATTCTTGATATGTCACATATACTCTAAAAAGGGCAAGTGAGAGATTATTAGTTTTATGCCCTTTTACGAGTAGTATTTTGTAAAACGACACTATGAATTGATGTACGATTATTCACGTGTTACAATTTGAAACGATTATCTAAGGTTCCATGATTATATAGAAAGTCGCAAATTGTATACTTGATGGTTCGGTATAGTAAGACACAATTCGTGATGTGATCAAAATATATCGTTCACAATCAAAACATAAGTTGGATGCTTTATGTTGATAAACATTGCATTGTTCTTATTAAGATTTGTCTAGATTTGGGAATAAGCACAATAATGTACTTTTGATGTACATTAAATGAGACCACGTAGATGACTCATTTGTGACCGCTCGAAATGAAGGTCTACTTGATTATCAAACAAATCACCTAAATTTTGAATTAGTAATGTACTTTTGATTGCTAGTTCAAGCTCCTTGAGGCACAATGAGTTAAGTATTCATTAAAAGATTGATCTCCGTGCTTTGGGAATCGAGCCGAAAATAGATATTATATACTTGCGATAGTGGAATCCATTAATCATTGAGATGAGACGATCGTCACTCTAAGGTATTTTCTATAGGCAAATTGAACCTGAGCTCAGTAGTTCCGATGATGAGATCTTGAACTTTATATTATGATTTGATCACAACGAATTCGCATTATGAAAATGGAACTTAGAAGGTAATACATGTTAAAGGGCAAAATGATCATTTTGTGTTTTTCAACATATTGACTGTCAAATGGGGTTGTTTTGTGGAACGATAATCGAATGATATTGTTATCGAATCATAATTTGCTTCTATAACTATTACTTGACTCGAGAGTACAATCTCGATTTTTTGGTAGAATGAGTCGGGATTAAAAGACATATCTCATTTGATCAACATTTGACCAATTAGAAATATCTATTGGAACTTAAGTCATGTGAGTTTGGTTAGGTCTCTTTCTTGACTCCAATAAAAGTGCGTGACTTAATTAGTCTACTACAATAAAGTTCAAGAAAATTTGTGCAATTTTCAAACCCTGATTGAATATTATAAATTTGCCTTTTATGGGCACATTTTCATATGCTTTCAGGGTTAGCCACATTTCATTTTCCAAAAGAGGGAAGCACCTAAAGGAGAACAAGTGAGAAGATCTAAGGGAGGAAGTATTTGGCTAGGCCATTAAAAGTTCCTTTAAGGTTATCATTTTTCCTTTATGTGCGAGGATTTAAAACATCCAATGATCTCAAGGTCATTTAACATCCTTATTCATAAGGGTTTAATTTTCAAAGGAAAATTGATTTCCTATTGTAATGATTAAATCCAATAACCAACATATTGAAGTGTGGACAGTAAATTTTTAAACAACAATACCTTGGTTTTTAGAGCGAGGACAACTATAAGGGCAGTAGCTGCATTGCCTGCGTTATTGTATTCTATGAAACTAATAGTCGAGATGACAATGAACAGTACCACAATACCTACAAAGAGTTGCCAGTCCAGAGCCTTTCCCTGCAAAATTCATTTGATTGTGGGGAACTGAACATAAAATGTGATTACCTTTCCATTGTCCAAAGCAATGGCCATGACAGCGGCAGACTCCACGACCCATGATAGAGGATTCCGCATATAACCCCAAGAACTTGAGAAATTTGCTCTTTGTTTTCTCCTCAAGTTTGTTAGGGCCAAAATATTTAAGCCTTTTTGCACCTTCTTAAGATGTCAAGCTCTCTCGTACAATTTTATCTGCATGAACACTTTTCTAAGAGGGATCTTCTCTTGCAAATACATATATTTCCACATGAAAAACTACTGCAAGAAATCAAGCATCTGGCAATTGATATTGCCTGTAAAAATGAAGGAAAATGTGTGTAAGAGATAGAGGAAAATTCAAATCTGCTTGTTGAATGTGGATTTGGCAGAGTGGAGGAGCAAGTTTAGCTTCTACATATCGAAAGGTATGTATTGCTCATTTTTTACAGAGCATAAATTGTGGACTTTCTCTAAATCATTGGTGTCTTGCGTTATTGACCACTAAAGCTAAAATTCTTCACTCAAACTACATTATTTTTACTTTATTAATCCAACCCTTTAGTTGGGTTTTTGTGAATTTTTAATTATGCCCTTGATTTGTTGTTAGTTGCTTTGTAGATCATAGCCTATTTAGTTTTTCTACATAATAATAATAATAATAATAATAATAATAATAATAATAATAATAATAATAATAATAATAATAATAAATAAATAAATAAATAAATAAAAAATTGATTTTATTTGTATATTACTGTTGATTTTTTTTTTTAAATTTTTTTCTATTTGTGGATATTTATTAATTGGGTAAAACCTATTTGTACCTTTCTAGATGTTAATATGGTCTCTTAACTCGGCGTATTAGTTTGGAATATTTCCTGAGAGATAATTGATGGATTGGCTATGTATATGTTTTAGTCTCTCTAAAATGGGCATTGAATTTCGCACTCGCTTTTATGTTTGCCTTTAATAGATGCAATTTTAACTTTGCTGTATTTCAATTTTACTTTAGATTATTAGCACATGGGGTGTTTAGAATAAAATTGATTTTCTTACACGGCATTCGAAAGATGTTCGTAAGGTAAAGATGGAAAAGAAAAAGAATGCTTCCTTATTCCTCTATATTTGCTCTATGCTATACATTAAGAGTTAGACTGCAAACATTCATGATTTCCACTTTTCTTGTTTTTAACTTCCAATAAAAAAAGGTGAAAAGTCAAGATGAAACCAATCTTGGTTAAAAATGGTCGACACTTATTACTCCTGCAGTGAGGCCATTCCAATCTATAGTGTTACTATGTTGAAGACGATTCCACTTTTCCATTGCACTCTATTCTCAGTACGAGGAACAAAAGAAAATCTTAATTTGTTTTGGTGGGTATGAACATGCCTAGATGTGTGTTATCTCACATATATGTCTATAGTTTCTAGGAAATTTATGTTTGCTCTTTATCTATACTTGCAGGTAGGTGAAGAGTTATGTGGAAATTGGGTAGAATAGCCTATTTACAATGTTTGTTTGGAAAAATAGCCTTTGACCAAAATATTAAAATTAAAATAAATATTTTAATATTAAAAATACAAACTGTCTAAAATACCCTTAAAGCAAAACAAAACAACAAAATTCAAAGTACCCATTTCCCAAATGAAAATCTCGTCTCCTTCCTCACATTCAAATTCCAAAATCACAAACCCTAGATTTGGCATCCAGTTCTTCTCTCTCGAACTTGGGAGCGACAACCGATTGTTTCCCTTCGAATCCCCGACGCGAAATCAATATATTCAGTCCCATCTCTTCTTGTCTTCTTCCTTCACGGATGACGGAGTTCATACGCTATAGCAAATCGTTATCCCATTGTCGCGAGTCGGAGTTGCCGCTGTATAAGAGTTATTCACCAACTGGAACCAATATCTTACTGGGCTATCAGTAGGTATGAAATTTCTAACGATATTTAGAGTGATTGTCCCATAACTGCATAGGAAACCAGGGTATATAGTTTTTTAGAATATAAGAGTGCCTGAGAAAAATGTTGATGTACTGCATTTACCATGCTTTATAATGTGCTGTGTACAATTCACAATGCATGGCCAATTGGCTATGGAATTTGCAATGATACCATTCTAGTTGCTGGTGGTCGGTTGAGGTTGGGTCGAATGGTGAGAGAGGGCTCTTGATCAGTTTGCTGCTACCAAGGAATGTATATTGGCAGCCGCAAAAACAGAACCTGGAGTAGCTCAACAGTAAAAAATGCTCCTAATTTTCAAGATGATTTTGGAAACCAGGGGTATTGTTAGAATATACGTTCCAGTAGATTCCAGTAGAGTTAAAGTTTAGTTAGTTTGCTGATTGGTTAGTTACTAAATAATTTGTTAGTTAATATCTAGATGGTAGTTATTCTAGTTAATTAGCCACCCACATTTGTGTATAGAAATACAAGACCTGGTATACCTTCCAATTCATTGGATATCCTTCAATCATCAATATGATTTTAGCATATTGACTTTCTTTTATTATCTCTAGCTTTATACTAGTATCTAAGCATATCTTCTTCTGCACAATTGTTTCTCGTTTGTCCGATTAATTTACTCTTAGATTTAGTTCTGAAATGGAGCAAAACAAATATGAAGATAACTTTGGCTTTAGATCATCCGTCAATTCTTCTGTCATTGGGAATGACCTCAAGTATAGGTTTCAATACCAACAATATGCAAGCTCATCTTCCTCTCCTGTAATTTACTTACAGATTCAACTGTCTTCATACTGTTCACAATGCCGTTCTGAAGGAAAAGAATTCCCACACCATTAAATATCCATGCGTCCCCAATTTAAAATAATTAGTTGAAATTACAACATAAAGCATTATCATCACTCATACATCCCTTGTATTTGGATTTTCTTGTGATGTTAATATTATCCACATCAAGAATATTTATTACATACTGATGTATAATTAAATGTTGTGTGTTCTTGTTTCTTCAAAATTTCTTTACCTGTTCAACAAGAAAAAAAGCTTTGAAGATTTTTGTTTGTATTCAAAATAGTAAAAATCTCAGGAGCCAATACTTTCATTATGGCACTAGAACATTTTCCTGATATTGGCATCTCATTCTTGAAAAGAGACTGGAGAACTATAATGGAACCCACACAAACATGTGCACCACCAATAAATACTGGCAAGTTGTTTCCCACACCAAGTGATTAAATTTCTAGGGAAGTAAAGCTTGTTCTTCATTGAAATGAGTTTTTCCTTTCATTTTTGTATGGAAACTGATAAATTAAACATTAATTTATACTCAGAAAAAAGGGAAAAACCTACAGTAATTAGATTGTTGACAAATGAAAATAGTTAATAAAATTCAAGAACACACAGTAGCTCCCCATCTTGAAGCAAATTGGAAATATGCAAATCGTCATCCAATCTTGTATTAAGAACTTCTCCAAACCATATTTTTGTTTGAGTCTGAACCAATTGAATATAAATAATGATATTCTAACAATCAGCATTGTAGTCAAAGAAAAAATCAGCTGTAGGTAGGAGATCAGGATTAGCTCTGGAAATGAACATTATCCCATTATACTGACATTTAAAAAGATGTTGATGTCGAATGACAGTTTTCTTGCTTATTGTTCATAGTTCCTAAGTTAATTTACCAATGCACTCGATCAGTGTTAGGTATTATTTTGTAGAGTAATTTTATAATCAACTTGCCATTACAGTACTATACGGGCGCGTGGTGGTGTCTGGCATCCACATTTCATCTTATGATTCATAGTTCCAAAGTTAATTTACTGTTCGCACAGATATTAATTTGATAATCAAGTTGCTAATATAATACTAATACGACGGAATTTGTGGTAAGCACGTGGATGAGTTGATAGCTACGTTTCTCCATTCTCTTAGAATCTGTTAAAGTTAATCTAAAAGTGATCAGAGAATATTTTGGCATCTAAATCGCAATGCTTCCACAAGTTGATCAAATGGCCGGCTCCATTATTGTTTTATTTGCCTATTTTTTATATATAAAATGGGGGCTGGTAAGTGGAGAAAGGCGAAATTCCAAGACGTATGATTAATATAAAATTCATACCTGAATTGATGAAAACTTATAGTATATTTGTTAGGTTAAGACTATAATCTAAATGCATTGGATTGATCTTATTTAAATCAAGCTCAGTTGAACCTCGTAATTGAGTATTGTTTGAAAATATGAAGGATACGATAAAAAAATTGAAAGAATATGACGAATTGTAATGCCCCCTTTTTCTTCTTCTTCTTCTTCTTCCTCCTCCTCCTCCTCCTTTTTTTTGTTTCTTTTTTTTTTTTTTTAAATTTTTACATAATAAATAATTTTCATTTGAAATTTGTACATAATAACTAATATTCAAATACTGACAGATTGTTTTCAAACCTACAGTAATTAGATTATTTTTTTTTTGTTTTTTGAAAATGTCACCCTGCCGTTTATGCAATTCTGAAAATGTCACCATGTCGTTTATGTAATTCTGATAACTTAGGATGATTGTTTTATGTTTTTCATTACAGAAATGGAATGCTCATTTGATTATGTTATTCCCACTGAACATAGAATTAAAGGCAGGCCTTCGCAGAAGTCTTCCCTTCAAAAACTTGACTATGTTCGGGAAATGTTAGATGATGTTCATGAAGAAATGCTGATGGAATCTTGTTTTGGACAACTATATTGAATGAAGCGCATACCTTTTTAAGCACAGCTAATCCACCAACTTGTATTGAGAATGATTGTAACCAAAAAACAAAATGAGATCTGGTTTTCAATTTGAAGTAAGCCAACACGATTTTCATTATACGAGTTCTCATTGATAACGGGGTTGAGAGCTAGTGAGGAGCCTTCGTTGGAGCCCCATATTATGACTTATGATATATTGGTGAAGAGACACTTTAAAAAGTTTAAGAAAGGCATAACGGTGCACAATTTGAAGGAAGTTATTGAAAGTTGCAAAGTGCGTATGGAAGACAAGTACAAGATTGGGCTTGTATATATTTTGGAAATGGTACTACTGCCCAAAGAAAGCTACACATAAATAAATGTAGAACACTTGTCAATGGTTGATGACCTAGATGCTTTTAATAGTTATCCTTGGGGGAGAAAGGCGTTTGCCCACACAATTATGTATTCACGAGAGATTGGAAATCGTTGGTGAAGTCATACTTGATAAATAATGAGAAATATCCATATTCAATTTATGGATTTCCACTCGCCTTGCAGGTAATGTTTTTAAAATTATAATTTATTATTCATTTTGTTTAGATTGTAATATTTTGCATCTTATGCAGATTTGGGCCTATGAAGCCATACCATCTATTGGACGGAGATATGGTGAGAATCTACAGGAGGCTGACCTCCCCAGAATATGTCGATGGAATTCTTCTGAAATGCCTAACTACAAGGATATTGGTGCAAGTATGGACGAACCAAATGTAAGTAAATTTTAAATGTACATCAAAATATGTAGTGTACTTTATAACAACTAAGTGTGCCTCTCATTTTTCATATAGATTGTTGTTCATTGCACACTGAAGCCTACGTCGGAAGAGGCTTCCAAAGCATATTGGACAGAGATTCATCGATTCGAGGATGAAGTAGAGGATCCGATAGTTGATATCTTTGTGGATAAGGAGAATGCAGCAGATTCATCCATTCGTGTTGATCTTTCTCAACAAACTTGCCACTCTCCTAATGCCTCTACATCTCCTCGGGATCCATCTTCTTTTCATAGGCCACCTACTTCTACAGATGCTCATATATTTCATCCAGGACCATCTACATCATATCCATCTCTGTATCCATCTAGAGATGAGTTCGCTCAGGAATTGAGAATGCAGTTACTATAGATGGTAGAGATTTTAGACAGGAAAAATGAAGGGCGGATAGATGAGATGCGATCTTACATAGACCAAAGGTTTGATTGCGTTACATCCTTTTGTAGACAAATTGATGAGAAGATATCATCTGTTGTGGAGTGGATGAAGAATTCTAACCCTTCAACAACACCTTACACATATCACTCTCCTCTTCGTAGTGGATTTATGAATACTGGAGAATCATGTGATGTAAATGAGGATCCACTTGTACATGTAGAAGTTCAAAATGATGAGAATCAAGATGGCAATGAGGAGAGAGAAGTGAAAGATTATGTGTTGGCAAATGAACCAGTTATTGTAAAAGAAGCAACATTGCCCGCAGATGGCAATGAACAAAAACAAGCAGATGATATGAATTACTGTCCAAATCCCATTAAAGTGGAAAATCAGCAAAGGCAAGCAACAGATTTGCCGAATGATGATGAAACTCGTGTGGAAGAGAGAGATACCTGTGTACCAATGGATTCTATAGCACATGGTGATGTAATGGAGTCCATCCCTATAGTGGTGGAAGATGATTCTGATAACTCAAGTCAGATTGGGCGCGGGATGAGAATCAAGAAAATGTCACTTGTTCTTGAATCTCCATTCACAAATTCGGAAAAGAGGAGGAAGCTTCACAATGTGAATGCATTTGACCCATTTCGAGAGCTAGATCCGGCTAAGGCAGATGACTTACAGAATTGGTTGGTTAATGCACCTGACAGGTAACTATTCTTACATTAATTATTTTTGTGAAGTTGTAATATATGTTCTTATGTTATTTGTTTTATGTAGTGAACATGTGGACATGATGATGTTCACGAAGCCAAAAAGTTTCTTTCTTGAAATTCAGAAGCAATTTGGATGGCTCGATAGTGATGTAAGTACTTTAGCATTCTATATTTTTCTCATACTTCATTTCATTCTTAAACGGCTTTATACATCTGCAACACATTGACATAGCGTTGATGTTGATGAGGGCACGAATACATACATATCCTACTGCATTCCCACAAGATTGTGCAATTTTGGATTGTGCTTTTACTAACATGTGCACCAAGGGGTTTGAAGATTTTGAGCTGCATAAGAAAGAAAAAAATCCAGTAGAAGACTTTAAATGAATGAAAAATATGACAAGATATGTATATGGTAAAAATCCAGAATGAAACAAGCGATGGGATTCTTGTATATCGTTGTATATTCCTTGCAATGTGGAAATGAAGCACTGGATTGCACTTAAAGTGGACTTTGCCGATCGAACTATATATGTATATGATAGCATGAAGAGTTTAACTCGTTTTGGAAAATTGCAAAAAATCATGCGTCCAATTGTGAAGGTGATTCCTAGAATGATGAAGGAAAGTTTGTTATTCGGGGAAAACTACCCACACAAGCAGTTTCTATGGCGTCGACATAACGACGTTCCACAACAAAACAATGCGTAAATAATCCATCTTTAAATTTTTTTAGATTTTCACTTATTTGGAGAGCGCATATATTTATTATGACAAATATATATTCGCAGGGGAGATTGTGGGATATACGTTATCAAATTCATAGAGCATTTATCGGCGGGATTAGACGTGAAAATTATGTCCGATACTATGATTGACAGTTGGAGGAAGAAACTAGCCAATGAAGTTTTTGCTATGCATTTCGATCCATAATTGTTTTTTTTTTTTTTTGTATATTTTCAACGTTTATGTGGTTGGAAGATTGAGAACTCTGATGCTATTTTTGTCTACATGGTAGTTTTGAAATGATGTAGTTGGAAAACATGTGCACGAATGCTGATTTTTGTCTAGCCAGTTTTGGATGTTCATCAATCTTCCTATGAAATTTATGGATGTTGATTTTGTGTACTCAGATTTGGATGTCGATCAATTAGATTTGTCTAGTTTCTTTGGATGTTGATTTTTTTGGATGTTGATCAATATTTTTTATAAATTATATTATTTTCATTATAGGATGTTTCATTCAAATATTGAAGCAGACATGGTTGAAAGGAAGATGCAGTTTGTCATAACTTTATCTATATGGTGTTGAAAAATAGACTATTATATGAAAAATGACAGTTCTGCGTTTAACACGACAGCATGCCGTTTGGTTCGTACGACCAAAGTATTCTTCTAAAGTGCACCAAAATGTGCTATGGTTTGTGTGCCCTAAATAACAGTCATACTTGTAACAGGATCGCATGTACTGAATGAATACACGTGATTTTTTGTATACCGTATACCTTAAATGACACCCATAAGAGTAAAACGTCAATATGTCGTTTTGGGTCAAGGAGTCTCGAATTCACTCCAAAACTAGTGAATTAGTGTTGAAATATCTTAAAAACACTGTACGTCGAAAAATTGTAATATAGGTTTAAACCCTATGCCCTGAGCCCCATACCCTAAACCCTAAACTACAGCCATACGTTTTAAACGCCCAGTTGCCGTTTTGGGTTTGAAGGTACCGGTTTCACTCCGAAAGTAGTGCAACGATGTTTGAGACATGATACACGTCCGGGACACGTTGAACGTCTACACGTGCTATGATTTGCATACCACACTTTCCCCTTAGGTTGTTCTTCATTGTCAAGCGAAGTGTAGTGTAGTGTAGTCGATAGGACCATAGAGAAACTCACTATAGTTCGGACAAATGCGTCGATTGTAATGATGAAATGTAATTTGAACCTTTGTCCTTCAATTTTCAAGTGCTTACGAGTTTCATTGCACCAAATGGACACGAAATGAGTAGAAACATCGCCCATACTTTTGAAACGCCCAGCTGCCATTTTGGGTTCGGACGTACCAATTTCACTTCGAAAGTAGCGCAACGATGTTTGGGACATGATACATCCTGGGACACGTTGAACGTCTACACATGCTATAATTTGCATACCACACTTTCCCCTTAGGTTGTTCTTCATTGTCAAGCGAAGTGTAGTGTAGTGTAGTCGGTGAAACTATAGAGAAACTCACTATAATTCGAAAAAATGCGTCGATCGTAAAGGCGAAATGTAATTCGAACCTTCGTCCTTCAATTTTCAAGTGCTTACGAGCGTCATTGCACCAAATGGACACGAAATGAGTAGAAACGTCGCCCATAAGTTTGAAATGCCCAGCTGCCATTTTGGGTTCGGAGGTACCAATTTCACTCCGAAAGTAGCGCAACGATGTTTGGGACATGATAAATGTCCTGGACACGTTGAACGACTCCACGTGCTATGATTTTCATACCACACTTTCCTCTTAGATTGTTCTTCATTGTCAAGCGGAGTGTAGTGTAGTGTAGTCGGTGAAACTATAGAGAAACTCACTATAGTTCGGACAAATGCATCGATCGTAAAGGCGAAATGTAATTCGAACTTCGTCCTTCAATTTTGAAGTGCTTACGAGCGTTATTGCACCAAATGGACACGAAATGAGTAGAAACGTCGCCCATAAGTTTGAAATGCCCAGCTGCCGTTTTGGGTTCGGAGGTACCAGTTTCACTTCGAAAGTAGCGCAATGATGTTTGGGACATGATACACGTCTGGAACACGTTGAACGACTCCACGTGCTATGATTTTCATACCACACTTTTCTCTTAGGTTGTTCTTATTTGTCAAGCGGAGTGTAGTGTAGTGTAGTCGGTGGGACTATAGAGAAACTCACTATAGTTCGGACAAATGCGTCGATCGTAAAGGCGAAATGTAATTCGAACCTTCGTCCTTCAATTTTGAAGTGCTTACGATCGTCATTGCACCAAATGGACACAAAATGAGTAGAAATGTCGCCCACAAGTTTGAAATGCCCAGCTGCCGTTTTGGCTAAACAAACAGTGCTGCTGTCATTTTTATCAGAATCTGACTTACAAATCTATTATAATTGATCAAAATATATCACAATGTAAAGATTAAATAAATGATTAACATCCATCCGTTCGTAACAAACGTGAATGAACAAAAATGAACACGAAATGAGTAGACATAGCACCCATACATTTAAAACGACCTGATGCCGTTTTGGTTTGAACAAATTGTGATGCTGTCATATTTATCAAAAATCTGTCTGAAGTAGCTATCATATTTCGTCAGACAACTATCATAATATATCAAAAATTATCATAATCTATTATAATTTCAAGATTATGTTAAACAAAAAATGTTCTATGCATCCGTCAACTAGTGTAGAGCATTTTTGCAAGTCAGACAATTATGGCCCCTCTGGCCACACCTACTACATTTACGAGTCTTTTTTCCCTCTCCTCTTGATGGAATTTGACGGTTTTTTGGACGTCCACTTTGTCGTCGATTCGAAAGGGGTGGTAACACCTTTGGCTGATTGGAGATTTCCCAGTCAGCCTCATTTGCCACTGGATATTTACATTCAGCATATGCTTGTTTCCAACTAGCACTGGTATAATAAGGTGAGCACAAACTGTAACAAGATATTCCCTTAAATTTTGCTGCTGCAAGTGCATGTTTGTAAGGAAGCTTTTCCAAATCAAATTCCCTACAACTATAGGTTCTTGCCTCCAAGTTCACGATATGCATTTCATTCTCAACACCGACATGCAACTCATACTTATTTATTGGTAACACTATCAGTCCCTTTGCATCATTATACTTTTTACGCATTTTATCCTCAATGGGCGGGGTTAGAGTAGTTGCACATTCTTCCGCCTCAATGTGTCTTTCATAGAACCATTTCTGTAAAGTTTTTCTTATTTGTTCAACCATAGCAAGTACTGAAAACTCCCGAGCATTCTTGAATAACGAGTTCAAAGATTCTGCATTGTTAGTTGTCATAATATTGTAACGAATTCCTTTGAAATGTGCTCGGGACCAAAATTCATGCCCAACTTTCTTTTCTAGGTATTGTCCAACTGCCGAAATTTTACGATATAGAGTTGCCATTGATTTTTCAAAATTAATCGAACTATACTCCTTCGCAGTTGCCATAAACAATGGTAGAATATTGGCCTTATGATAATTTGACTTTATGTTTAGTTGTAGATGCCACATGCAACATTCATGATGTGCATAAGGATAAACAATCTTTATAGCGTTACCAATGCTCTCCTTGCGATCAGAAATGAAAACAAGCCCTTCCAACATACCCATTACATGAAACAACTTATCGAAGAACCAAGTCCATGATGCATCATTTTCAGAATCAACAATACCAAATGCAAGAGGATATATCTAAAGATTTGCATTTTGACACATGGCAACAAGTAACGGTCCTCGAAATTTTGATTTCATAAATGTTCCGTCCACAGAAATGACATGTCTCATTGATGAGTGAAAACCACGTATGCTTGGTCCTAAAGCCATAAGAAAGTATTTGAATCGATTCTCATTAGCAACCTCAATGAACGTCACTGTACCGGGATTATTCTTCTTCAGAATATTGCAATACTTGGCCAATCTATCATAACTAAGATCAGGTGAACCTCTTAATAGCTCTATAGCACATTCTCTAGTCATCCATGCCTTATAATAATTTATATCTATGCCAAACTCCCGACGAATATCATTTTGAATGTTCGAAGGTCTGTATATAATGTTGGGATCCTCAAACTTCGACATGATGTGTTTTCCTATCATCCAAAAACTAGCTTGTCTATGATCTTTGTGGCGAACATCCAATGAAAAATTATGATAACGTGAATACTTTCGAATTTCAAATTCGTCACTTTCCTTCAATCGTGTTGCCCGCAAACGCCATTTGAAAATTTCCTTAACACATACTACTACATATTAGTCTTATTTGACTTAGTGACCTTAAATTCGAAAGAGTTTCTTACAGCAAGCATTTGTAGTGATGCCTGAAGATCATTCTTGTTGCAAAAAATTTGGCTAACGTGCACAGCATCGACGTCAGGAATCTTAACTGATGTTCCATAAGGATTCGGACAGGCAACAACTTGGGAAATGCCAATGATCTCATCTACCAATGTAAAAGGTGTATTATGAGTAACATTGCCTTCATTTATCACATGAGAATCATCTATGTAGTTGCCATGCACTACTTCTACCCCATCCCAATAATCATCACTTGTAAAGTTCACACAATCGTTTTCACAATTTTGATTACATGGAGACAACGGTCACATATAATTGTCATCGGATTGATCATTTTGCATATACAATTCATCCATCTCCACCACATTGTTAGTTGCAACAACATTTGAAATGCATTCATGATTCTCGTGAACATTTACAATATCAACATTCATGTCTTGTTGATCAACATAACCCTTTTCTACAAGGGTTACACAAATTGGAACTTTGTCATGCAAAGAAAGAAACCAACTAACATCCATATCGCAAGCAATCTTCATTAGCGGAACTGATAGTTTTGCCATGCCGGGAACGAGAAATTTCATCTCGATGTCTTACACATTGGGATCAACCTTAACTGCTTTTCGGACTTCGTTATACAACTCTGCATATGAGATTGTTTTTGATACAAAAATATTTGTTGCGGTGTCTTCATCATTCCCTATCCATTTCCAACTCCATTCACCTTCATCACTCTTTTCAAATTTAACAAAATAACAAATAACAATCATTGCACCAGAGTCCATATCTGCAATTCAACAAAAAAAAAATATAATATATTACTCCATTAATTGCCAAAACTGAATACTATGAATCACAACTTCAATAACAAACAAAAGGCTACTCATATTGTTACATAACAGATTTCAGCAGAACAAAACGACATTTCGTAGTTTAAAATGTGTATGTGCCGTTTAAATTTATTTATGATAATAAAATGCTATAAAAGAATGGGGAAACAACTAATTTGCCAACAAGTATATCAATACCTCTATTGTCTTATTAAAACGGCAGCCAGCTGGGAAAAAAGTGCACCCAACTACTGAGAAACGACACCATTCCGTTTCAATATTTTACAGCAAATTTTAATTACCCAATTGATTTTTCTCATAGTATACAACTAGAAAATAACAACAAATCGATAATTTTCAATTTATAAAGCTCACCTTCAACTGTGTGAAATCGATTCTTGCTAACATACCTCCAAAATTTGCACTATTTCATTTGTTCTTGGTTCAAGAAAGGGAACTTCAACATGCAATCATTTATTTTAAGCAAGAATAATGCATATGAAGAAGAATACAGCTGAATTTAAATGTGGGTTTAATATGGTGAAAATGGACTTGGAAACAAGAAAAAATGAAGGGGATTTAGGGATTTATATTTGGGGATTTGGGTAATATTCATTTCCAAATTGGATATTTTAGTCATTTAAATTTAAGGGTATTTAAGACTTTTAATATATAATCAAATAGACTATGGACTACTTGAACAAAAAGTATTGATATAGGCTATTTTACCAAAGATTATGGTTGACTAGGCTTCTTAAACAAAATCCCCAAGAGTTATTATGGAAAGTAAGTTGTATTTGTGGTTGTAGTTTATGGTTTACGTTTCTCTTTTTCTAAGGCAAATTGGTCTTATGTGGGTAAGTTGAATATCTGCTTGTTGTGAAGGTTTTGTGTGTTATTGTAATCTAAATGAGTAAAAAACTTGATTGGAGGTGTTTATTAGTTCAAATATGTGTGGGCTGCAGTTACTAATCTGGAAATTTTCTCAAATATGATTTTATGTCACTTGGTTTCTTTCCAAGATCCAGTTCTTCAGTGAAAAACTAATTCGATGCTTTTGCTTTTGTTCATCCCATAATTTTAGTACTTAGTATTTACTTATAAATAGTTCCAAGAGAAGGGAAAAAAAATTGTGAAGGAAATGTGGATCCTCTTTCTCTCTACCTTTCCAAACTCTTGCTGATTAGGTTTAATCTACGAGATTCTGAGGTATTTTTCAAACAAATATTATGTAATTCATCATTTTCTACTTCAATTGCTTATGATGCATTATAGCTTATGGTATAGATCTTCTACTAAGGAAAAAGATATGGTATATTAACACGTGTAGTTCATGTCCACCTTACACATATTACAAGTGAATTTGTTTCAACTTTTTACTACACGTGTCAATAAACCATCTCTTTTATTAAGGCCTTTTCACCCACTTCAACAAAACAATATTTGATGAGGTGGACATGTGTAGTTCATTTAGATGTAAATTCACATGCAATTCCTTATAATTTTTATCGCTAAAAACAAATTTATATTGTTCGATAGAAAATTGTGAATCCTAAAAAGATACATAGATGAGATGAAGTTGACTTTTCAGCTTGATGTGACGTTGTAGGAATTTGATTAAACTTGGAGAAATGAAAGGAATCGTATGTTTGGCCAATATTTTTGTACTTACTATTTGTCTTATCAAATTTATTGGATATATATTTCAATTCTTTACATGCTGTCTTTAGAATTTAAAGCCTTAGTTTGATGTCTTTCAAGAGAACTCATAGTATAGACAGGCTCCACCGCTTGTTCGGGCAAAGAAAGTGTTTGAAGATATTCCAATGATATTCCACAAAATCAAAATTTAACATTATTACTTACGCTACATTACCCACTACACGTGCAAAGCACGTGCATTCACTAGTGTATATAAAAAATTTACCGTAGTCACTTCAGATAAGAAATGATTCTAGAACGCACATTCTACTTAAAAGCAACTTTTTTAATAGCTGAAAATAGCAGGCTTTTATGCACATTCAATCATAATGGTACGACTTTCATGAGGGTAACACATGCGAAGTCAATTTGTTCATTCATAAGAGTTTTATCAAAATAAATTTATTAACTTAGAACTCAACATTAAAACAAAAAATAAAAAATAGTATCCAAAATATTTATATTATAATTAAACAATAAGGTCGAAAATATTCTAAATGATCATTTAAATTAATACTACTAGTTTTGCAATTTATATCAGAGATAATTTCAAAAGAGGTCCCAAACCTTTATAAATATGCAGAAACGAAGGTCCCAAATCTTTAAAATTTGTGTAGCGTAAGGATCTTTGAATGATTTCCGTCCAAAATTTTGTTCCCAAACCTTTCAAAATTGTGCAACGAAGGTCCCAAAGTTCAAATTTGCACTGAAAGGACCTCCAACGGTCTCAATCCAAATTTCTATTAATTGATCAGAAAAATTATTCTTTCTCAATTCATCCAACCTCTTAACCCCAACATTTAATTCCCAACATTTAATCTCTAACGCAACCAACCCCACCCATTGATAGGTGGAGAAGCCTTCGCCACCGATGCTATTGTTCGTTTTGAAGAGAATTTATCTATTTTTTATTCATTTTTTAAGATTTTTTAATGGTTCTTGTTAGGGGAAAATGAAGTTTGATGTGATGGGAAAAATGGGGTCGACAGAGATGGAGGAATTTAAGGCAACTGAGGCTGCTAACATTGCTATGGTTGTAGCTTTTGTGATACTCACTAGCCAAGACAAAGGAGGTTTGTTCTATGAGTGGGTTAGAGATGGCGGTTGGGTGGTTGAGTGAATCGAAAAAGATGAATATTTCTGGTTAACAAATAAATTTTTGGATGGAAATCGTTAAAAATTCTTTCGGCGCACATTTATTTAATGTCTAGAACCTCTGTTGCACATTTTTGAAAGTTTTTGGGACCTTCGATGCAAATTCTCCTTTTTTAATTAATTAAAGGTTTAAAGACAATTTTGCCCTTTCTAAAATTGGACAAAATTTTTTAATCCCCTGACTTCTGTTAATTAACGAATTTTTGAATGGAAACTATTTAGAGGTACTTTAGCCTCACATTTTTGAAAGGTTTGGGACCTCCATTGCAATTTCCCTTTATATTATTATTATTATTATTATTATTATTATTATTATTATTATTATAACCAAAAAGTAAGAACAATATTTTTATCATTTGAACAATATTTCGCGAGTAGGGCCTACTGCTTTTGGTAGAAGAGCAATTTGCTCACTTCAAAAAATTTCACTTACTTCTAAGATTAGCCAAATCATATGGGAAGATATTATCCTCCAAGTCCATTTTGTTGGAAATTTGGAGATGAGATAACAATTTTTGAAAGAGAAGAAGATAATATTAATAGAACTTAATTTTCTTTTTCCCTTGACAACCTAATATGACTTATAGAAAATGAGTACATCACTAGCTTTTTATAAGTTCCACAAAAAAAAAAAAAGAATTTATTCTAATATATCTACCAGTTATTAAATACAAGCCAATTCCAAAATAATTCAGGTATTTCCCAGGTACATGAATAAATTAGTTCTTTAATGTATGAATGAATAATCTCAAAAGACATGAATGAACTTGACTAAATATAGAATAATGTTATGCAGCCTGTTGACCCCAAAAAGTGCACCAACAGATGCCGGTCCCACCCGCACTTGAGGGGCGAATGTCCAACACGCTAAGACACGTGGACGGTCTAAAACGAGCGGTTCAAAGGGCGTGGGAGTAGCCCAACGACGCGGGACGGTGACGTTCGGAATCCGGCGGGTTGTTCGTAATCCGATTGTACAATAATTACCAACCGGTGTTCATAAATGTATATGTAAATGTGTATAAACTCGATTTGTGTATTGCAAGTAAAATGAGAGAGTTGAGTAAATGTAGTTCTTTGTATTGATTCTTGCATTAGCCTTTTGATATTACAC
Organism: Olea europaea var. sylvestris; assembly: GCF_002742605.1. NCBI lineage: Eukaryota > Viridiplantae > Streptophyta > Magnoliopsida > Lamiales > Oleaceae > Olea > Olea europaea. The sequence goes on from NC_036247.1 coordinate 34,683,300, forward strand.
AAGGGAAGTATTTATAGTAGTACATATGAAATGGGAGCCCTTGGATGAAGTGATACGTGGCCTCATCTCTTTAGCTCAAACATCTTTTCCTAGGTATGGGGCCTGACTTGTTAGCTTACGGCGCATTTATTGCTTGTGCAGGGCCTCCATGCTAGTGACAAGACTTGACCTTTATGCTTATGACAAACGTTCCATCAATCATTCGAATAAGATCTGTGCAGGCGATCTCTTGGGAGAAGTGACCATGGAGGATGTTTCCTTGTGGTTCAGAGGCTCGCGCATTAGCTTCGGGGCTTCGGCCATTTGTCATGATACTTCCACTTGAGGGCCTCAGCTACTCTCAATAGGTTCCAGCAGCCTGGCTTTGATTCGTAGGCCTCGGACAAAAAGGAGCTTCAGCAGATGGACTTCGGCTCGAAGCAGTTCGGATGTAGCCCACCTCGGCAGGAATGCCACGTGGATCGTCATGAGTGGGCCATTGTCCCAGGTAGGTTGGCCAGGTGTGACAACACGCAACAATAGTCCTCCAAGTCCAAATATATTCATTTATGTAATGCTTGGACTTTAATGGAGTAAAAATTGAAAGAATTTTTGAACCCCAAATAATAGTCCCCCAAGTCCAAGTATAGATAATTATATCATGGTTGGAGTTAGAGAAGTGTTGCTGTGGGTGAGCGATGAAGTAGGCGAGGTGTTGAACTTTTGAAGAGGAAGCTGAAGTGGTTGAGGAACCGAACCTGCGAGGCTTGTTGCTGAATGTTGAGGAGGGAACCGAGGTGGTTGAGGAACCGAACCTGTGAGGCTTGTTGCTGAGTGATGAAGAGTGCCGAGGTGGTTGAGAAACCGAACCTGCGAGACTTGTTGCTGAGTGATGAAGAGGAAGCCGAGGTGGTTGAGGAACCGAACCTGCGAGGCTTGTTGCTGAGTGATGAAGAGGGCCGAAGTGGTTGAGGAACCGAACCTGCGAGGCTTGTTCCTGAGTGATGAAGAGGAAGTCGAGGTGGTTGAGGAATCGAACCTGCAAGGCTTGTTGCTGAATGATGAAGAGGAAGCCGAGGTGGTTGAGGAACCGAACCTACGAGGCTTGTTGCTGAGTGATGAAGAGGGCTGAGGTGGTTGAGGAACCGAACCTGCGAGGCTTGTTGCTGAGTGATGAAGAGAAAGCCGAGGTGGTTGAGGAACCAAACTTGCGAGGCTTGTTGCTGAATGTTGAGGCGGGAGCCGAGGTGGTTGAGGAACTGAACTTGCGAGGCTTGTTGGCTGAATGTAGAGATGAAGCCGAGGTCCAATGGTAATGATTGTGCCTTGATAGCTGAGCCAATGATTTGATGTCTTGTGCTTGTTTTCAAGGAAAAGTGGCTGAATCGTTACGACTTCCAAGGCGCCTGCTGCCGTCGTATTAAAAACTCAATTATAAGGGCAGCTGGCGCTTCTAGAAGCAGACGCGCTAGAAGAGGTGCGTGGGATGGACGCATGAATCTGAGACGTAGGATTGAAAAACCCTTTGAATTCAACGCCTTGAATTGGATCTGAAATTGAGGGCTCAGATTGAGTGAGATTCGATCTAACGGCCGGGGTTCGTCCTGGACCCCTATAAAAGGTGAGGAAATCCCATTTTTCAGGATTTTCGAACACTTGCACTCTAATATTCTCTTAAATCTTCAAATTTTTCCGGCATCGAGGTTGACTGTAATTTCAATTTCCGGCCAATCTCCATTTGTGTCGAATTCCCTTAGGTATTTTTTTGCAGAAAATACCATTTTACTATCGTTTTACTGAAAAAATGGAGTCCACTTCGGGTAGGGAGCTAGTGACAGTGGCGCCTTTCGACTATGGGGTCGGTTAGATGGGGGAGTCCGAGGTGGATAGGTATGCCATGACTGAGGACCCTGTAGATTATACCCAGGAGTGGGAGGCGTCTAGGGTACCTTCGAACATGACGTGGAAGAGGTTGGGGAAACTAAGGGAGAGGTATAGTGTACCCCACTCCATAGAAATGTTAGTCTCCGAGCCAAACGAGCGGGCCTGCTATCCGAGGGCCGACTGCGTGGCCGTTAGCGAATACCTGTTCAAGGCAGGTATGCGTCTACCTCTGCACCCCTTCTTCAGGGCGGTGCTTAGGAACTTTATGTTGTCGCCGGCCCAGGTTCTGTCGAATGGATGGAGCCAACTGGTCGGCTCGTACTTCCTGTGGAAGGAAGTGTCACTTGGGGAGGATATGCCTCTCCATGTATTTATGACCCTGTTCCAGCCTCGGGTGATTGGGAAGGAGTCTAAGGGGTGGTACTACCTCACGCCTTGGGGGGCTTACGCACCTTTTGTGGTGGGACTTCCTTCCTCTATCAAGGGGTGGAAGGAGTCTTGGTTTTGGGTGCGAGGTAAGTGGCAAGCAGTGGAGGGGGACAAAGCCCTTACTTGCACCGTGCCGACCCAGTACTACAAAGCTCGTGAGTCTCCCAGACCCTACTTGTTTTCTGAAGCCAAGGTTTGAATTTGTCTAACTGTTGGGACTTCCTTTGCAGATAGTAGTACGAGGTTCGAGCTCAGCCGCGAGGAGTTCGAGGTAATAGAGGACATCTACAGGAGGCCTCTGAAGCTTAGCCACTTCGACCACTTGATTGACAGGAGCCTCTATTTTCTGGACTTTGAGCTGATGGCATCCAGAGGTACGAAGCTCCCACAGTTACAATTTTCTTGTCCTTTTGTTCTGATACTGATGCTGACCTAATGTATTGTGCAGATAAATTCAAGAAGAGGGAGTACCCGGCTCCAGATATGGCTTCCATTTTGAAGGCCTCTTCTACTGTGAAGGCGAGGCCTCTGAAGCCGGGCTCCAGTGGGGTGAAGGAAGTCCGTTGCAGGGTTGAACGCCTATCCAAGGATTGTACTCCATAGGCCTCGGAGGAGGCAACACCTCAGAGACAGGTGAAGCCGAAGGAGCCTCGGGGGAAGGAGAAGGTCCCTCAGGAGACAAAAAAGAGGAAGCTGGTGCATATCTCCAGCTCGGCTGGGAAATTCGAGACCTCTGTGTCCCATGAGGTAAAGCAAACTGGCAAGCCGAAGTTTCTTGCAGCCGCCTCAAAGGCCATCAAAATTGAGATGGTTAGAGAGGCAGAGGCCGAAGAGGCTAGAGCAGAGGCTGCGAGGCGCGCTTCGGAGGCTGCCGAGGAGGAGGTTGCGAAGCAAAAGTCGGTCCGTGAAAAGGGAAAGTCTCCGAGCTTCTTAGCTGGGAGGGAGGAGGCACTGGCCCTGGCCTTGGTGGAGGCTCTTCCTGAAGAGATCCGAAGCGCCACTGAGAACTTCTACAAGTTCTGGACAGAGAGGTGGCAGCTGCACGCCTCCGCTTGCGATGCCACTGATCTGACGAGGGCATTAGTTAGCCAGAGCGTCAGGACTTTTGGCCTCGCACTTGAATGCAGGGAAGCCCTTAGTGAATTTCAAACAAGGACCTAGGCCTCGAAGGGGAAGATGGCCTCCCTCGTAGAGGAGCTGAAAGCTGCTAAGGCCGAGGCTGAGGAAGCCAAGGCCCAAAAAGTTGAAGAATCGGTGAAGCTTGAGTCTGCACTGGCCCAGATCGAGGCCTTAAAAAAGGAAGTATACGAGTCACAGTGCGAGGTGGCCTCCTTAACAAAGAAGATGGAGGTCTCCAATGAGCACCAAAAGGTGACTGCTGAGGCCCTGGAGAAGGCAAATCTCTCCTTGACAGGTGCTCAAGATGCTTATAAGTATCTGGAGGGCCAAATAAAGTGGTATGTGGATGATGGCTCTCATGCAAGGGAAGAGGCCCAAATTGCAGGGGAGGAGGCGGTGAAGGAATACATCGCCAACTTCCATACAACTGAGGAATATAAGAGCTTCAGTGCATACTGGAGGAACTTCGCCTATGCCGAGGTGATAGAGCGGGTAGAGGAGCTGCATCCCAACTTGGATCTAACTCAACTCAGGTCTGAATTTGCGGATGAGGTTCCTCAGACCCCAGCTGAGGAGGTGCAGGGTGATGAGGCATCTGATGCCGAAGCCCCAAGTGCTGAGGCAGAGGAAGCAACTGTTGATGCCCAAGTTGCCGAAGCCCCAAGTGCTGAGACGCCTCCGCCATCTAGCCAGGCTTAGACTAGGTTTTCCTTTTCAGTACTTTGAATGTAATGGCCAGAGGCCCTCCTTTGTAATCCCTTTTGAATATTAATATAATGTTTTTCTTCATTCATTGTTGTTCTTTATCCAAGTTTTTGTGCCTCGTTAAGCAAACGAACTGGAAGTTGATAAGAGCACGAACTAAATAACTTTAACTTGGTACCTTGACTTCGATTAGTCAACCGTATGAGCCTCGAACTAAAATAAGCGAACATAACTTAAGGAACTGTGTGAGCCTCGGACTTAAGCAAATGAACAACTTAAAATGAACTGTGTGAGCCTCGGACTTAAGCAAATGAACATAACTTAAGGAGCCTCAGACTGTAGCGGTGGTGGCTTCCCTCCTTGGCGTTCAGCGAGGCCAAAGGGAGGCATGTGCTAGCGCCTCGGAATTCAAGTGAGGTGGCCTAGAGGTAGGTCCCGAGCCTCTCCTCCGAGGTGAAGACGTATCCCAGACATGGTGGATGGTGCAGCCATGTTGAGGCTTCTCCCCTTGGCGTTCAGCAAGACCAAAGGGAGGCATGTGCAAGCGCCTCGGAGTTCAAGCGAAGTGCCCAGAGGTGGGTCCCGAGCCTCTCTTCTAAGGTGACGACACATCCCAGACATGGTGGGTAGTGCAGCCATGTTGAGGCTTCTCCCCTTTGCGTTCAGCAAGGCCAAAGGGAGGCATGTGCTAGCACCTCGAAGTTCAAGCGAGGTGGCCCAGAGGTGGGTCCCGAGCCTCTCCTCCGAGGTGAAGACGCAGTACAACACGCTGATTTAACCAATGAATTTTATTGAACCATAGAAATATTACAAAGGCTGGGGAATGTCATCCAGCATGTTGGTACAATTTATTGATAATAGATCCTGAGGTGCTCAATGTTCCATGGACGGGGTTGTGCCTTGCCGTCCATGTCTTCAATCCAGTAGGTGCCAGGTCGAACTTCCTCTCTGATTTTGTATGGGCCTTCCTAATTTGGGCCTAGGGAACTGGAACCAGGTTCTTTTGAAGATGGGAAGACCCTTCTAAGTACAAGGTTGTTGATTCGGAATGACTTCTTCTTAACTTTGGAGTTGAAGTACCTTGTCATTTTTCTTTAAGAGGTGCCGAGCTTCAGTTAGGAGTCGTCTGTTCTCTCTTCAATGAAATCGAGGTCGAGCCTCCGAAGCTCGTCGTTAGTTACTTCGCTGAAGTGCAGACGTTGTGGAGATGGAAGTCCGACCTCCACGAGGCTCATCGCCTCAGTCCCATATGCCATGAGAAAAGGGGTCTCCCTGGTTGGGGTCCTGGTGGTGGTTCGGATCGTCCAAAGTACTTGGGGCAGCTCATCAACCCAAGCTCCTTTGGATACATCAAGCTTCCTTTTTAGGACGTGCTTGATGGTCTTGTTTACGGCTTCCACTTGGCCATTTGCTTGAGGGTGGTGAGGTGTGGAGAAGTGCTTCTTTATGTCGAGCTCCTCACATAGTTCTCTGACCCTTTTGTTGTCAAACTGCCTGCCATTGTCTGAGACGATCGAGTAGGGAATTTTGAATCGGTAAATAATATTTTTCCATAGGAACTTGGAAGTGCTAGCTTCTGTGATTTTTGCTAGCGGTTCAACTTCGACCCACTTTGTGAAGTAATCAATGGCCACTATTGTGAAAATTGCACCTCCTCTATCCTTAGGTAGGGGACCTATGAGGTCCATGTCCCATTTTGAGAAAGGTCAGGGGCTGTAGACTGCAGTCAAGTCCTGTGATGGTTGTCTTTGCACGGGAGAGAATCGTTGGCATTTGTCGCATTTTCGTATGAATTCGAGGGCGTCCCGTTTTAGGGTAGGCCAGTAGTACCCTTGCCTCAGTATTTTTTGTGCCAGAGATAGGCCTCCGGAGTGGTTGCCGCACACTCCCTCGTCGATTTCTCTTAGTATGTAGGTAGCCTCTTCTCCTCCGACGCATCGTAAGAGTGGAGAGGAGAAGCTTCTCTTGTAGAGAATGTCATCAATGAAGAGGAAGTGGGCCGACCTCCTCCTTAGCTTATAAGCTTTATTCTTGTTGGTGGGCAGCACCTGGTCCTTCAGATATGCTATGATCGGTTGCATCCAGGTGGGAGTTCCCGCGATCCACATTACATTAGGGGCCTCGGTAGAAGGCAGGAGGAGGTGCTCAATAGGAACTACTGTGAGTAGCTCTGAGTCTTTGCTTCTAGCAAGCTTCGAGAGTATATCCGCATGTGTGTTTTCGATGCGGGGAATCTGGATTAACTCAAACTTTTCAAAGGACAGGATGAGGTTCATCACGGTTTTCAGATAGGAGGCCATCGTTTTGTCTTTGGCTGAGAAGTTACCATTGACCTGGCTAACAACTAGCTGGGAGTCACTACTGATGAGTAGCCTCTTTATTTGCATTTCCTTGGCTAGTCTGAGGCCCGTAAGGAGTGCCTCATACTCCGCTACATTATTGGTGGCTTTGAATCCGAACCTCACCGCCGAGGTGAGCTTGTAACCTTCAGGGCTGATGAGGACAACACCGGCGCCTGAGCCGAGCTCCCCAGTTGAACCATCGACGAAGAGGCTCCACGTGGGGGGCTCAATGGGTTCCATAATTGCATCCACCTCAGGTAGGTTGGCGAATTCAGGCACAAAATCAGCTAAGGTTTGCCCCTTGATGGTAGCCCTAGCCTTGAACACAAGGTCAAATTCACTTAGTTCCACTGCCCATTTCAATAGTCTTCCTAAGGCATCGGGCTTTTGGAGTACCTGCCTCAGGGTAAAATTTGTAAGTACATGGATGATGGTGTAAGCTTGGAAGTAGGGTCTCAATTTCCTGGAGGCTGTGATTCAGGCCAGAGCGAGCTTCTCCATATTGGGGTAACGGGTTTCCGACGATAGGAGCGCTTTACTCGTATAGTAGACGGGGAGTTGGGTGGACCTTTCTTCTCGAATCAGAACTGAACTGATGACCTCATTGGAGACGACCAGATATAATTGCAAGATATCACCTGGCTTCGGCTTGGAGAGGAGGGGGGCCTATCCCAGGTGCCTTTTCAGGCCTCTTCACATTCCTCAGTCCATTGGAATTTCTTCCCAGCCTTGAGCACTTTGAAAAATGGGAGGCACTTGTTAGTCGCTTTGGAGACGAAGCGACTAAGTGCTGCCACTCATCCAGTTAAGCTTTGCACTTTCTTTGGCTTTTGGGGGGACCTCATCTGGCACAAAGCCTCAATCTTCTCGGGGTTGGCCTCGATTCCTCGTTGGTTGACCATGTACCCCAAGAACTTGCAGGAAGCCACCCCAAATGCACATTTCAGCGGGTTGAGCCTCATCCTGTACCTTCTAAGGATTTGGAAGGTGTTGTTGAGGTGCGCTATGTGGTCCTCTGCTTTTAAACTCTTCACCAGCATGTCATCCACGTAGACCTCCATTGTCTTCCCAATGAAGTCCGTAAACATTTTGTTCACGAGTCTTTGGTAGGTTGCTCTGGCGTTTTTCAACCCGAAGGGCATCATTCTATAGCAATAGAGACCTCGGTCCGTGATGAAAAAGGTGTGCTCTTTATTGGCCGGATGCATGGGGATTTGGTTGTAGCCGGAGTATGCATCCATGAAGCTCAACAACTCGTGCCCGGCCGTGGAGTCTACCAATTAGTCAATCCTTGGAAGCGAAAAGCTGTCTTTCGGGCAAGCTCTATTGAGGTTGGTAAAGTCGATGCATACCCTCCATTTGTCATTGTGTTTCTTAACCAGGACTGGGTTGGAAACCCACCTCGGATAGGTGGCCTCCCCGATGAAGCCATTTTGGATGAGCTTCCGAACCTTTTCCTTCAGGGCCTTATACCTCTTAGGGTTGAGGGCTCTCCTTTTTTATCCATGCGGGGCAACCTTAGGATCAATTTTCAAGTGGTGGCAGCTGACCTTGGGGTCAATGCCCACCATGTCCTCATGCCTCCAAGCAAAGATGTTAAGGTTCTTGCCTAGGAAGTCCTTAATCCTTTCTCTCAAAATGTTGGATAGGCCTTTGCCTACCTTCAGCACCTTGGAAGGGTCTCGGGGGTCGGTCAAGAAGCTCTCAAGTTCCTCTACAGGGGATGCTTGAGGCTCATGTTCCATTATGCGAGGGTCAATCTCATCAATGATCAGCACCTCCGGATTAAGCGGCGCGTCAATCATATCAACATCTTTTTGTTCAGCGGGAGCGTCACTTGGGGCATCCGCCATGACCACATCAGCCATGATCACGTGGACTTCTCGGGGCTCTACCTTCTTAATAGAGCTTAGATAGCACTCTCTCGAGCCTCTCTGGTCGCCTCTCACCGTTGCCACCCCGTTTTCTGTCGGGAATTTCATGCATAGGTGGTGGATGGAAGTGACTGCTCCCAATTCCTTCAGGGCTGGTCTGCCCAAGACTCTGTAATAAGCCGACCGGCTATCAACTATGAGGAATTCCATGAAGTTCATCGTAGTTTGAGGAGACTCTCCCATCTCCACTGCCAGTGTTATCTTTCCCCTCAGAGTGATGCTATCTTCAGTAAATCCGTACAATGGAGTGGTGGTGGGCGTCAACTAATGGTCCAATATCATTTTGTCAAAGGCGGACCCAAACAGGATGTTGAAGGAGCTACCGTTGTCGACTAGCATTCATTTGAGCCCATTCCGGGCTATGACAGCCCTCACCACAAGCGCATCGCAATGGGGGTAATGAACTCCTTCGGCGTCTTCCTGGGTGAAGACAATGGATGGTACTTGATTTCTTCGGGAGCTATTGTCCACAATGTAACTCGTCAAAGGGGGGTGTTTTGCTTCTCGAGCATAATTTCTTTTGGCGTTTTGTGTTTCACCACCAACATAAGGGCCTTCAAATATGGTATCCACCTCGTGGATAGGGGCCTCATCTTGAGCGTGCCGATTTCTTCGGTGCCTACGCCCTTCCCTAAGCCTCTCTGCATCATGCTCCCATCGTCATGGGGATTTATCCCTTTGACGGGGGGCGGCCTCCTCACGCCCACGTCGGTTGTCGCGCCTGGGCGGGGTCCTGTTCGCCTGGGGCGAATCATGTCTGTCTCTGGCGGGTTCCTGTCTGGAGCGATGTGCATAGTCTCTACAATCCGTAGTGTCATGTCCGTAGGACCTGTGGTGCAAACAGTATCCTGGGAGGTTCGGATTGGACCTATTTCTAGGTGCAAAGCCTTGGCCTTGGCCTCTTCCTCTGCGGGGTCCCCGCTGGGGCTCCATCTAATGTGGCTCAACAATTGGGTTGACATCCTCATATGCCAAGGTAGGAACCGCGTTCAGAGTTGTGGTGGCCAGTGCTTGTCCAGAGTTCTCATTTCCAGTCTGGTTCATCTGGTAGTCCATGAGGTGGGAGGTCGGACCCCTACCTCGCTGCCTTTGAGGAGGTGGGACGCCTCTGTTTGCCCTGTTCCTATGCTCAATCAATTCCTCATTGATTATCTCCCTTCTCATCATCTCTAGTAGGGCATCATAGGTGGTGGGGTCTTGATTCTGCACATCCCTCCAGAATAGGGTGTTCATGTTCAGGCCTCCCCTCAATGCAGATAGTGCTTCTCTGTCGGTGACTTGTACGCAGTAAGTTATCTTGTCAGTGAAGCGTGATAGGAAGCTCTTTAGGGACTCCCCATGTGCCTGTCTCATGTCTTAAAGACGCTGGATGGGGGCCTCTCCTTCCTTGCTCACTGCGAATCGCTTCAAGAATGTTGTCTTGAACTCAGGCCAGCTTCGGATGCTTCCAGGTGGCAACCTGCTATACTAGATTTCAGCCACTCCACTGAGGGTTAAGTGGAAAGCCCTGTACTTCACGGCTGGGGTGGCACCCCTCAGGCTCATGTGAGTTTTGTAAGCGTTGAGGTGCTTCTCCGGGTCGCCTCTCCCGTTATACTTTGGTATTTTTGGCATGACGTAGTGGCTCGGGACTTGGGCATTCCTTAGTTCTCTTGAGAATGGCAGGTTCTCATCATCATCGTCCAAGTCACAGAACCTCTGCTGCTCATCAGAATCGTAGTCATCGGCCTCGTACCTTGGTTGTTGGTGAGAGGGTCTGGGCCGGTTCCTAGCCTTTTCCTCTCTCCTTTGCGGGGCAGCGCGGGGGGCATTTTCATGCCTTCTCTCCGACTGCTGGGGCATTGGGGGTGGAGGCTGTGGCCTCATCCGAGGCTGCTGAGCCTGCTGTTGACTGAGCCTCGATTCGGCGGGGCTAATTCTGTCAAAAACACTGCCAGCTCTCCTATGTCTTGGATCTTGTTCATATGGAGGTGGAAAATCATCGTGCCTCATTTGGGCCTCGGTGGGTCGGCCAGAAGCATAGTTGGAGGAAATGTCGACTCCCACTTCCCTCTCGAACGGGCTTTCACCTCGGCCATAGTCTGGCGAGGCAGCCCTATGACTCTGAACCTCGTCCTCTTGCTGATAGTGCCCGTGGGGGGCGTATAGAGGAATGGGGAAACCTCCCTGACCTTGCATTTGGGCCATGAGGGAGTTTTGGTTGGCAATATCCCTTATGTTGGCTGCCATGGTAGCCATTTCTCTTGACAGTCATGCTGTCGCACGCATTCCACCTATCCTTTGGTAGTGGTAGAGCCTCGGTCGAGCTGCTGGGGCAGCAGGCTGGGGAGGTACATTCGTGCTTTCTCTTACCCTCCTGGGGGGAGTATCTTCATTAGAACTCATATTTCTTTTATCAAACTTAGATTTGTCCAAGTGATAGGGGTTCCTCCTGTTCTTTTTCAAGAACAAATCCTTTTTCAAGGGGGGTTGTCCAAATATTTTTCAGTAAGCTTTTACCACAAGGTTGCTCGTGGTTATGGTATGGTTTTCCACAGACGGCGCCAATCTGTTGACCCCAAAAAGTGCGCCAACAGATGCCGGTCCCACCCGCGTTTGCGTGGGCGAATGTCCAATACTCTAAGACACGTGGACAATCTAAAACGAGCGATTCAAAGGGCGTGGGAGTAGTCCAACGACGCGGGATGGTGACGTTCGAAATTCGGCGGGTTGTTCGTAATCTGATTGTACAATAATTACCAACCAGTGTTCATAAATGTATATGTAAATGTGTATAAACTCGATTTGTGTATTGCAAGTAAAATGAGAGAGAGTTGAGTAAATGTAGTTCTTTGTATTGATTCTTGCATTAGCCTTTTGATATTACACAAGGGAAGTATTTATAGTAGTACATATGAAATGGGAGCCCTTGGATGAAGTGGCACGTGGCCTCATCTCTTTAGTTCAAACATCTTTCCTAGGTATGGGGCTTGACTTGCTAGCTTACGGCGCATTTATTGCTTGTGCAGGGCCTCCATGCTAGTGACAAGACTTGACCTTTATGCTTATGACAAACGTTCCATCAATCATTCGAATAAGATCTGTGCAGGCGATCTCTTGGGAGAAGTGACCATGGAGGATGTTTCCTTGTGGTTCAGAGGCTCGCGCATCAGCTTCGGGGCTTCGGCCATTTGTCATGATACTTCCACTTGAGGGCCTCAGCTGCTCTCAACAAGTTCCAACAGCCTGACTTCGGTTCGTAGGCCTCGGTCAATGGGCCTCGGACAAAAAGGAGCTTCGGCAGATGGACTTCGGCTCGAAGCAGCTCGGATGTAGTCCACCTCGACAGGAATGCCACGTGGATCGTCAAGAGTGGGCCATTGTCCTAGGTAGGTTGGCCAGGTGTGACAACACGCAACACTATGCATTATTTACTATGAATTGGGATGATATATGGGTAAATGGACTATGATTGATCTGTTGTAAAATATATTTTGTTTAATAACGTGCATTGGTGTTCTGAGTTGGTATCTGGTTGTGTAGACACAGAGGAAAGACTATTTGTTTGGGGAGACTTTGCTAAACGTTGAAATAGTCAAACGAATTGTTATTTGCTAGTAGGTTTTGGGTTCATGCATTTGCTGGTGGTGTTGGTTATTGTTGATGGAGGAGGAGCGATGACTTATGCTGATACTTTGTGAGCTGACTCTGATTTATATCTTTGTACAATGCCATTTGTACATTCTAATGGTGTCACCAAAGTGCACACCAAGTATGATTGTATATCATTTTATTGGAGGTTCAAGAGAAATGACTAGTTGGGCACATATACAACTATCATAATTACCCAATATTTAATTAAAAGCAAATTGGATTTGGCCATTTTTGTAAAGCACTCGACTTAATTGACAAATAGCACATTATTCCTTTTTAGTACTGTTTAATGTTATATGGTTGTGTAGCTTTTTGGGAATTGTCAAATCATATGTTATTTTGAAGTTTGTTGAAACCACTGTACTGTGTGACATCACCGCTACCATGAAAGCATATTTTGATGGCCCTACACCAAATCTTGCTCAACGCAACAATGAAAATAATGTTGATGTTTATAATGTGGAAGAAGTTAGCGAACGATATAAAGATACGATGAATGATGCTCACAACCACGCAAAATGTAAACGCTAGTATGATAATGATGTCAATTGGAGATAGCATGACCTATATTGGATAATGGCAAGAGTATTGGCATAGTCTTGCAAAAATTAGGATACAAAGAAGTAAAATAAGAATTCCAAGATTGTCGAAGAACCGCCTTGCACAAGGAGGCTACGAAATTTTACATATATTCAAACACTAACTTCCAAATATGGTAACAAATGAAACAAACAACATCAATACAAATTAGATTTTAGTGCCGTTGTCGCCATAACATAAAAACTCCCACCATCAAATATACCTACTTCATATTTCAAACACCCAAGCTGAAATTAAGGCTCCGTTTGACCCACATTCTTTAAAAAAAATACATCTTAAACAGTGATTTGACATCATTTCAACCACATATTTTTTAATAAAATAATAATTATTTGTAAATCCAATTTTTTTTAATTTTTTAATCACATATTTTTCATCAATGTACTATTTAAAAATATATTTTTATAAAAATAATACGGCTCAGAGCCAAGTTTGCTAAGGCTCAGGGCCTTGGGGTATATTTTTTCTGGGCACTTTGTTATAACATCAACTGGACTATTGCTAGAGTAGGTATAAGTTCTTTTTCCCTAGTGTCGCTTGATATCAATGGGTTTTTGGCACACGTGTAAAGAAGGCCATGCCAGCTTTGCATGGTCCACGTGGGGGCTGTGTAGAATGTATAGTTAAAAAATATGAAAAAATTCAGATTTATGTACAGAACATTTTATTGTATGAATATGAGATTGAAAATGAAAACGTAGAAAGAAGAATTTTCAAATAATGATTGTCAAACAAAGACTTAGCATCACAACATGTTTATAATTAAAACTCAAAATTAACCATTTTTTGTCCTTGTTATCTCCCAACTCCCTTCTAGAGAAGTCAACCGGAGTTAGAAAGTTTGGTGTGACGTCGAAATGCCAAAACCAACAAAAGCGCCAAAAACCCACGTTCAATAGAGTTAACAAATACAGTGTTCGTTACATCTCTAATTAAATGCATTAAACCCCAATAATTGACGTATCTATAATATAATAATTTACATAATATATTATGTATTTGGATTGTTGGGCTAATGTTGTTATGTTTATTATGTATGGCAGCTTCCATGGCGTGGGACAGTGTGAATTGATTGGTGCAAGGTTCAAATTGCACTATATATATATAAGGACAATGTTACACGTATCGAATTTTTAAATCGAATCTTTTACCTACTACTCACAACATGAGTGGGGACCACATTTTTGCATTATTAAATTCATGCGGGGCCCACCATACATTGTGATAGGGTGTAAAACATTCGGTAAGAAATTGGGTGTACAAATATCTTTTTCCATATATGTAATGCTAAAATTTGATGCCATCCACCATGATTAATGAAATATATTTACTTTTGATTCCCAGACTATGTAATGTTACCATTAGTTTGCTGAAAATTATCCATCTATTCAGTATTTTATTTCAATGTATGAAAACTCATTTTCTATACCCCCCCACACCCCGGTCCCCCCTCTTTTTTGTCATAACTACCTTTGAAAAACTGACAACTCTATATCTGTAAAAATTCTATGAAATAATCTCTATAAGTGTAGCATGTCTCTTATTGTTTTTCCCTATCCTTTTTAATAACAACACTTATTGCTGATAATCATCTAGTCGATCAATTTCAAAGAATCAATCCAAATGTAACAATGAAGAAGGGACGTACAATCAGCCAAAAAAAAAAAAAAAAAAAGGGAATAATAATAAGAACTTTGTCTGACCTCGAATTTTATAGGCATGCTCACTTTAAAATATGAAAACTTAGTCATCTAACTTTATAATATTTACCTCATTAGCCACTGAAATCGATTTTGTCTGCAGAAACTAATGGAGGGCAACACCATAGTTGACACATCCAGAAACATGTGGTCAACTAACATATAGAAGACCAAACAACACAAAATAGATTTTGGTCGACCAAAAACAACTATAAATATATTAAACACCCTCAGGTTAAGGTCCACCAGTATTCAACATAAGCATACAATGAGCCAAATTAACCTCACCATTAGCTTGGACTCACAAAATCGATCTCAGTGATCAAATTGGAACATTCCTTTAAGTTATGAACAAGTTTTTTTGCAAAACGAAAAACAAAAGAGCATACCAATTAAAGCAATATGGAGAAAGGTAGAGATCTTAGCACGGCCATTGGGTTTGAGAGAGATCTTAGCTTGGTCAATGCGTTTGAAAGAGATCTTACGTCGTTCGGGTTTGAGAAAACCATCTATCTCTGTATCACCTGAAGCTATCTTATTTTGTTGTAGTTGAAACAATATGTCCAAATTCTGCAATACAGACGAGAAGATCTCCAGAATGCTGCCATTTACTGAACCCCATTTGTTGTAACAAATTAAAGCCACGTAAGCTGAAGTTCTAACGTATCCATCAAAATGGGTTGGTGGTGATCTGCGAATAAAATTAGATTCACGGAATTTTACAAATGGGTTGGTGGTGTTGTCATTCGGACTGCAAATAATAAAGACAGAATATGCATCAGAATAGTAATTGGCAGTAAAGTTAGGTGGACTTTTACAACGAGTTGGGCTTTTTGGCAAGGGCTGAGATGCTAAATTAATTTTTGTCACCATTAGCATTGTCGCAAGCATCAGCTGCAAAATTAATGGACGGAAATTCATTTCTGCGTGTAAAACGATTTCTTGAGGGGAAGTGAAAACTTTTATGCAACAAAGGAAGATTTGCCCCCTTTTTATCTCCTACAGATAAAATCATAATAGAAATTGATTGAGAAATAGGAAAGTACAACGAAATTTCATGTCTTGAGAAATTTTAAGACAATTGCAAAGTCAGATAAAGATTGTTTATCTTGTGAAAGAGAAAGCTGCAGTTTCCTGGAATCTACCTGTGTGTGATTGCCTCAGACGAGGATGAAGAGGCCATAACAGAACATGCAGTGAGACTCAAGATCAAATAGGTGCAAAGGCTGTAAGTTTTTATGCCTGCTGCCATTGTATTATTTTTTGCCAATATGCACTTTGGATACTATATAGTTATATAGCGAGAGGTTTGATCTGATTTTGTCAAATGTCACACAATCATTACATTGTTTATATGCTGTTTTGTATGGTTGTGTTTATCCACAGAACCTGTTATTAGATTCCAATTTTGAATAATTGTCAATATTGCAGTTGAAAAGAAACACTGAAAAATATTATAGTTTGAGTAGTTATTTCACCACTCTAGAAAGCCGTCCAATCCATTAATAATTGTGATTTGGTCACTCGTAGAGATTTCTATGAAGTGATGTAGTTGGTTTCTCCTAGTCGTAAAAATTGCGAGCACAATATATATGTCAGGATACAAGTAGACAAACGATCAGGAAAGGGCGCTTGTGAAATTTAATGAGTCGAACATGTAAATGATTCTTTATCAACTTATTGAACTTGAACGTTTGAAATAGAGAAACACAAAAGCATAATTCTCGAGTGAGTTAGAGATATTTTTTAGGGATTTATTATGAAGCAAATTTTTAGGCCATTCTCTGTACGCAGGTTGTGGATGACTAGTGTCCATAAACCCTAAAAATTTAATATACGAATGGACAATATGAGACAATGAATTGGCATAAAAACATAAAATAGAAGTGTGCATTGTTTTATTGGTAAATTAGGGATGTTAATAATATAATGTAAGAGCGCCTAATAATTCGGGATAAATAATGCATGCATGGGACGAGCAAGAGAGAAATTAAGGTAGGAAAGATATGTTTGGATTATTCTCTTGGTTCTTATGATTGTCTCGAGTTGGTGTATGCTAGTGAAGGCAAATAAATGCCCAAGAATCAAGATAGTATAGCTTATTTTATAATCTCCATGTAAAATATAGGCAAAATTGTACATCATTTTCTTATTTGAGAACTTTATTTCTAGAAAAGCAAAACCATGTTTGACTATTGCCATTATACCATAGTTAATTAGTTAGTATTCCAATTTAGTTTAAAACTTTAATTACAATGACTCGACTACTAGTGTCGTTAGTATAAGAGAAACTTATGAAAAAGGGAATTTCATAATTATTTAAGTTGATAGATTAAAGAAATTGCGATTGTCTTTTTATGATTTTATAATTATTTAAGTTGTTCGGTTAAAGAAACTAATATTGTCTTTTTTTATGATTTTACAATTAGATTTAAAATTTTAATTCATTACTGACTCATTGATATGGCCTCAAAACATTAAAAGTCAATGTTTATTCAAATTTTTATTTTATATAATGATAAGATTGTCTTTTTTAAAAATATTTTGGCTTGTTAATTAAAAGATAGGCGAATTTTATTATCACCAAGATTTAGTTTCTTACATCACAATTTAAATACACTCTCATTAAAATATATTTTTAATAATTAGACCACAATTGATTTTAAAATACAACAATAACCCAATTAGATAGTAAAAGTAAAATAAAATAAATAAAGCACACAACATAGATGCCCTTTCCCAATATTACCCTTGTCACTTCACTCGTCTCTCCCCCACCTGCGGTCTTCTTCCTCCACAATATCATTCGGCAATGCATACAAAAAATTACACTTTTGTGGCAAATTCCAACGATATTTTTATCATTTTCTACACGCATTCACTTTATGATAATTGATAACATTATCCCATTTAAAATGTACATGTTGTGAATTTTTATATCCCGCAAGTGTATGGATCATGATAAGTAGTAAATTCGATGTGAATCCAAGTATCAATTCTACGAGGAATTAGTATTGATCGTAGTTCTCAATTTACTCTATCTCTAATTGAATGTAAAAATTCAATTATGAATGAGGTGATTGTTGGGGAAATTTACACTGATTACGTGCATATTATATTCACAAAAACATACGAGTTATTTGTGTGAAATCGAAAGGTAATTTCGACTTACCGAAATAGGATTTGAGAAGCAAAACATAAAAGTTACCGAATCTGAATGCATAGATATAGATTCATTCCTTTCGATTTTTGAACGAAAGCAAATTATTCTTTTGATCAAATCTTGCAACATAAACATGTAAACAATGTTAATCATTTCCCGAAATCAAAATATAATAAAAAAAAATCAGAAAACTGTAGGAAGAAAGATGCAAGTGATGAATTTTTGGTCGAGGCAAGTGTTTGACACTTGGCCCTTAAGATGAATTTGCCCCGCATCGGTGCTAACGGTTTTTCGACAATCATCTCCCAAGATACAATGACCACGTCAAGCCATATGAGCACTCCAAATGACTTCGACTAGCAAACTCGAACGAAATTCTCTCTCTACTAAGGAAATGCATGAAAATGCTATGGAATTAGAAATGAGAGAATTGCAAAAGGAGAATGAATGCTCAATGCAATTGGTGTGCCCAAAATCATGTCCATAGGGTTCTATTTATAGATGTAGAAAGGGTGCAAATGAAGTAGTAAGGGCCAAAACATGCATCCTTTCAAAAAGTTGCAACACTTGGCAAAAATCTGCATCCTTTCGACAAGTTGCAACACTTCACTTCTTCCAAATTTGGTCTGCAATTTCTCATTAATCCAGAATTGGTTTCGTGATTTCAAATATACCACGACGATCTACTCGACGAGTAGAATAAGTTGGTTTATTTACTTTTGTAAGTTGACCATCGGATCAAGTCCGAATATTTGGTCGAAGTTGACATATAGTCACACCTTTTCATTTTCCACTTTTACACACCTTTTCATTTTTCAATTTTTGGTTAATTATTTGAACCAATTCCTACAATCCTCCACATGAATGGAAATTGGGTACGAATATGCAAATGCGATGATATGATGCAATGTAGAGAGGGTGCGAAAAAACACTGCATTAGGGAAGGTAGCTTCTGGCCTTGAACCTCCCTTAGTGAAATACCATCGGATTTACTCGGCTAATTGGTGAACGTGATGTCTTGAACCATTCAACCTTTAGTGTAAGCTAAGACAACGATACTTACACAATGTCTTTCCTAAACCGTTCATGGTTCTCATGACTTGGTTCATTTTGGCCCTGAACCCTTCTTGGTTCTGTGAGTGTTTAGAGAATTTAAGCCTTGAATAATTCTCATTGAAGCGGCCACACTTCACACTCACATAGGCGACCTCCTGTTAAGAGTATTCTGCCCACCCTACTTGACATAATCAAGATATCAGAATCTTTAAAAGATTATTTTAACCTCTTGCAACTCTGCAGAAAGCACTTTAATATCATAGGAATGAGTTAGGAAATTATTTTCCTAAGTGCTTCGTGGAATCCTGATAACTTAGTTGTTCATTTGAACCAAGATTTTGGAATCTCCAGTCAACAAGGTAGGGTTACCATTATAAGGACTCTAACGTAGTAGGCTTTACCTCATTCCTTTCGATATGCAGTATTCTTGATCTCTCTTAGTAAATCTCTTTAAAGGTACCACGAGTTTACACCATTGAGATCAACTATTAAATGGTATTATGTCTATGACTTATACGTCTAGACCTACCATTACATGTGACTTAGTATCTTATCAATTATTGCTAGCAAACTATCGATTTCATTTAATAGATACAAATTGTCACCACCAAGAAATCATTTCATAAAGCTACATGCTTCTTATTAGTTTTATCTAAAATTTTATCAATTTCAAACAAGATTGAAGGATTCCTATCTAATTATTACACAAGCCAACCATGTTTACAAGTGGATTTCAGAATCATGGGTATTCAATATGATTATTGAGACATTACAGTGCATTCGAACTTTATGAATATTCTTCATATATTCCAATTGTTCTTACATGTCTAAACAAACGACATAATCGGTTTTACAGCCCATTTCATCATCTTTAGGCTTAGTATATATCATCCTTATAATTAGTATAAGGGTTTTCTATCTTTCCACCTTCATAGCTATCGTTCTATGATTATAAGATAGAAGCAAACGTAACTATTAAACTGAGTTACCCCCACAATTCCTCAATTAAGAATACATATGCAATCTAGTAACGTTGCATACATAAGTTTTAAACTTTTCATTCAAGTTCATGAGCATTTATGATAATCCCCCACATCTTTGGGTTACAATTGAACTTAGGGTTTAGCAACTTTTTCATAGTTCTATTCATTTATCTCTTAGATAATATCCGTATCGAGTGCTTCATGAAAGTCTAAGTACTTTCAAAATAGTGTCGTTGACTCACAATTTATTTCAATTAAAGTTGCATATAACGTACTTCGATCCAATTATTTTAATTTGATCATTCAAATTAAATCAAGGCCATCATATAGACCTGCAATGATTTCAAAACATATATCAACTTAATTGATTTCATGATTGAAGTCAAATTCAACAATAAATAGGGCTTAGCATTGCAACTTCTTCAAACATATGCAACTTATCATATTTGTGACATTTCATATGATAGTTTCATTTCAACCATCAGTTGAAAATTGTGTTCTCAAAAGACACAATCTTATAAAAGGACACACCTTTTGAATTAATCTCTATAAAGAGATACACCCATTGAAAATTAATCATACCAAAAGTCATGATTCTCCATATAAAAAGACACATCTTTCCATGCAAAATTTTCTTCAATGTCAAATAATTAAGTGACTTAATTCTCATTACTAAATAGTGATATCCACTTAAATCATCTCACTTAATTTTATGAAATTAATTGAGGCTATCACCATAGTAAAAGTTAGTATAATTTCAATAAGATATGAAATTTTAACCAACTAATTTACCATGTCATTATCATATTCCAATCAAAGGAATCGTCATGAAAGTTCATATACTTTCATCAAATAATTGGCATCCTTATATGTCCAATGGTTAGGAATAATTTCCTTATTTCCATCCATTCATTATTAGACTTGAGTTGGTTTTAACAATATCCAAATCATCATGAACAAAATGTAGGAATAGCAACATAAATTCCAAATATTTATACATTTATTTGTATAAGTTTATTCTATAAAATGTCTTATGGAGGAGGTCCATGTATTTCCATATTTTGTTGACATCTAGTAAACTGCTTTTAGAACCCCATTCACTTGTTCAAAAATAAACCATCTTGGAAAGAAATGTGCTGGTTCAGCAGCCATGCATTAACAATTGCAATCATATATCATATTCTAAATGAATGGACGACATATAAATTCACAATTGCACAAGTAATTAATTACTAAATAGATTGAAGCAACCCTTCATGTAATTTATTTGATATTATCAAACCAATAACTTATTCATTAAATATGCATCTTTTCATGTAAGCATTCGTTCGTATGCAAGGCAATTTTATTTGGTAACACAACTTATGGTAAAATACCAATTCATGCTATTTCAGAAATGTGGAAGGATACATCCTTCAACAACATGCGTATTTTATTTAATTCATCAGAATATATTAAGACATTCTGGCTCCAATTATTTTTGCACGAATTCTGTTTCATGGAGAATCATCAATATGAGTGCACAAACACCCAATAAAGATTCCTCATGCACAAAACCACTTGTTTAATTAAAAGATGCCAGCAAATTAAAACTGCCAACTTTCCAATTGGTATCACGATTTCGGCAAGTACAATTATTTGGAATATCATATATACCATTAATTTAAGTGCTTAACCAATTGCCAGTTTATAGATTCACGTGTTTATACACAATTTTCAGAATTGCACACTATATAATTTCCAAGAACGTAAATATAAAATGCACGAGAAAATCAACAAAATTCATCTTAAGATTGCTGGGAAAATTTACACCGATTACGTGCATATTATATTCACAAAAGCATACGAGTTATTTGCATGAAATCGAAACGTAATTTCGACTTACCAAAATAGGATTTGAGAAGCAAAACATAAAAGTTACCGAATCTGAATGCATAGATATGGATTCATCCCTTTCGATTTTTGAACGAAAGCAAATTATTCTTTTGATTGAACCTTGCAACATAAACATGTAAACAATGTTAATCATTTCCCGAAATCAAAATATAATCAAAAGAAATCAGAAAACTGTAGGAAGAAAGATGCAAGTGATGAATTTTTGGTTGAGGCAAGTATTTGATACTTGATCCTTAAGATGAATTTGCCCCGCATCGGTGCTAACGGTTTTTCGACAATCATCTCTCAAGATACAACGACCACATCAAGCCATAGGAGCATTACAAATGACTTTGACTAGCGAACTCGAACGAAATTCCCTCTCTATCAAGGAAATGCACGAAAATGTTATGGAATTAGAAAGGAGAGAATTACAAGAGGAGAATGAATGCTCAATGCAATTGGTGTGCCTAAAACCATGTCCATAGGGTTCTATTTATAGATGTAGAAAGGGTGCAAATAAAGTAGTGTGGGCCAAAATATGCATCATTTCAAAAAGTTGCAACACTTCATTTCTTCCAACTTTGGTCCGCAATTTCTCATTCATTCGGAATTGATTTCGAGATTCCAAATATACCACGACGATCTACTTGACGAGTAGAATAAGTTGGTTTATTTACTTTTGTAATTTGACCATTGGATCAAGTCCGAATATTTGGTCGAAGTTGACATGTAGTCACACATTTTCATTTTCCACTTTTACACACCTTTTCATTTTCCAATTTTTGGTTAATTATTTGAACCAATTCCTACAGTGATGATTATTAACAACCTAGATCTATAATTAATGTCAAACTTAACCATGTGGTAGGAAGTGGTTGTGATTATTTATTAGTTGACAAAGTACTAGTATCCCGTATCCCCTTATATTAACTCATCTTAACATTTTGACAAAAATTATATGATGTAAAGATCAATGTCCTATCAAGGTCAATAGTCCCTCCTTAGATCAATTGAACCTACCCTCACACGCGTGACATGAGCCTGAATTCATACATGCGAAGATGCATTCAAATCACAAGAGCATCAATTGGATCATGCAAGAGTTACACATTATTTCTAATGTCTATTTGACCTTATAATGAATGTTATCACATGCTATCTTCTCTATTCCTTCTTGTATCATCAATAAAAATCATATTAATTCAATAAGTAATTAATTTCTTGGGAGCATTAAGAGCATTACAAACATTCAACACCAAACAATTGTCCTAATGTTAAAATTATATAATAAATATCAAAATAAAGAGTTCAACGTTATCCTAACATTTTACAACTAGCCAAACATCGTAATATTACAAGAACACAAGAATAATAAATACAATATCACCCAAAATTAGGATTTTTGGAAGAAACATAGAAAATGGTGTTGAATTGCTTCAATGGTTCTTGATTTCCTCTCCTTTGATCTTCTTCTTCAATAATCCCTAGAATATTAGTGTTAAAGATGTAAGCAGATGTCTTGCAGCATTAGCCCCTTCAAAGCTTGAATAAATCTCTCAATTCATCTCCAATTGGACCTTTAATTGTTTAGAATGAGTGTATTTGAGCCTCTAAACTTCCTCTCTAGCTTCCTCCTAATAGTCTTCTTTGTTTGTAGATGAATATACATATTCATAAGACAATATTTAAGTCAATTATGTGCCGTAGAAAAGTTTACGTGTTTGATAGAAAAAAGGAAAGAAAATAATCTGCTCAGGACCAAATTCTGCGATTGCATTCCGGTGTTCCTTTCAAGTTTTAAGAAAGAGGGATTTGCCAATGAGTCTCCAGGGGATGTTAGATAAATCAATGCACTCCACAAACAGTGCAGGTGTTTTCTAGTTGTGTAATTGTCGTGTACAGTGATGCGCCAACAATTTTTTATTTAAAAAGATTAAGCAAAAGTGGTGGAACACGAGGATTTTCAAGGGAGGTCACTCATCCTAGTGCAGTCACTCCTACTGCTGAATGTTTGACCTAAAGTTATTATGATTTAAAATCTCCCAAACTAGCTGCTAGTACTACTGCGTCTGAGGTACACTTAACATTGGAATTCTGATGGGAGAAATGCCCCAACTATTGACATCTATATGCGAGCATCTTACACAGGATCACTACCAAAGCCAGAGAAGAGAATTTTTAGGGGCTTAGCATACTGCATTTTTCTTTATAGAGGAGATCTACTGTGTATATGGTTTGAAACAGATGAACTCCTTCACTGGGGTTCTTGACTTGAATTGCAAGGAACTAATTGACTAGGCTCCAAGTCACTTAAAGCAAATGCAGGTGTTCTACTTCTTGATAAGATCAGCTACCTTGTCAATATGTTCATCACTACTAGTAATTAAATATCATCCACAAAAACATAGGTTGTGTGAGTTTACAGGAGCTGACAAGTTTAGCTGATATTAATTGATGGGCTTGCAAGGCTATAGTTGTATTTAATTTGTCAAACCAGACATCCGTAGGCTGTTTCAAGACATACAAAGCTTTATTGACACGGAGTTGATGTATAGCCTCTCAGTAATAGGGATGGCAACAGGGAGGGTTAGGTTAGGGCAACCTTCCCCGGTCAGCCAGTGGCGAATCGAGAATTTTGAGTTAGTACGGCGGCCGTTGACCGTCGACTGTTAGCTGCAATAAAATATTAAGAGCTCGTTCGATGCCCCCCCCTTTTTTTAAAATTTTGCAAAAAATACATTTTGAAATAGTAATTTGATAAAGAATAAGTGGTTAAAAATAATGAAAAGTTTTGAATTTACATGTAATATTATTTTATTGAAAAATGTATGGTTGAAAATAAGATAGAGAAAAATGTATTTTGAAATAAATGAGAATCAAACAAGGCCTAAAATTTAAATATAACAATTATTTTGTTGAAATTGAGCCCATGTTTGAACCACATTTTAGGAAAAAATGCATTATTTATGTCAAATCAATGGAAATGTGGTTAAAAAATAAGAAAAAGTTTTAGATTTGCGTGTAATATTATTTTATTGAAAAATGTGTTGTTAAAATGATATCAAATCACCATTGAAGAAATATATATATTTTTCAAAAATAATGTGGCTCAAACAAGCTTTGAACATATATATTGTTATAAGAATAAATTGTACTCACCAAATGATATTGTTGCCAAGTTTTATATAATTCGAAGGAAGAGCACGGGTTCAAATGTTTACAATTGCATTAAAACTGCTAAAATTAACATAAATATATTTGTTAAATTTACTTTCACAAATCAATAAGTGCCATAGTGGTCAACCCTTTTAATAATTCTTACAAGAGCTCCAGGTTTGAATCTCCTCCTCCTTATTCCATTAATTTCTGGTAAAAATTGTAGAAATGAAAAAAAATATACAGTAAATTCGTTGTAAAAGGATTCAAACCCGGGACTTACAAGACACAAATGCTGGCTCTACCCAACTTTGATGGAGGCAATTTTTTATTTGAACATGAATTATTAGTAATATAATCTAAAAAATGAATCTGTTGTCAACCACAAAAAATGGCTGACTGCGGATCCAACACGCATGACCGCAGGTGCTTGTTAGGTGTTGGATCTGTCGCTGTCCTCGGCCTCGCCCTGCCACGTTGGGTAATTTTTGACCCCGTACCTTCTGCATTACTCGTTTAAGACAAGGCAGGGCAAGGCCTTGCCCCGTTTAGGACCCGTTTTTCTTTTGATAATTCATCTTATTGCCATATTTATTAAAGTAAGACAATAATATGGTTATTAAATTTTTTAATGAGAAAATTTCACAAAATATCCATTTTTACCTAGTCATTTGCAAAAATGCCTAATTTGGAAGAATTTAGACCAAAATACTCTTATTAACAATTTATAATTCCACATTAAGATAAAAAAAAAAAAAAGACATTTTTGCAATATTGTTATTGGCCAATAAAATTTTGACACATAACTTGCTATATTTATTTTAAAAAGTATACATGTTAAATCACAATAAATGCTATGTTTTTCATTGATTCAGAAATGTCGAGAACGACATTTTTAAATATTGAGAAATGTCGTGTTCCAAATGAAATGTTATTCTAGACAAATGAAACGGTGTTCAAATATCAAGAATGATATATGAAATGTCGAGAAACATGATTTTAATGTAACTTTTCATGGAAGCCACTTCTTAAAATTCGTGACAAATTGATAAAAAAATCAAATGTCGAGAACGACATTTAAATTGTTGAGAATATCATTTCAAAATGTAATTTTTTTATTAAGGGTATAATAGACAAGTTGGCACTAAATTCAAACGAGTGAACATTTTTCAACTCATACTCTTAAAATTGGACATTATTAAAAATGCCCCCTTTTTAATTAACTGATTTATTTTTAAAAGTTAAATTATTCAAATATATTTGGTAGAGTAAAGTTTTTACTGTTTATCATATTCTTCACATAATCTTAGTTGTCATCTTCTATTAGAATTAATGAAATTTCATGAAGTTTTTATTTAAAGTATTGAATTCTTAAAATAAATAAATAAGTTAAATGGGGCGGGGCCCTTGTTATCCATACCCGTCTTGAGGCGAAATTCCCTGCCCCATCTCCAACACGAATGATGGTGCTGGGCGACGGGTATCGGGTTTTTACGGGTTTTTTTTTTAATCATTCCAGCTGGGTAAAGTAGTTGTTAGGACAA
The DNA here is from genome assembly GCF_002742605.1 of Olea europaea var. sylvestris. Lineage (NCBI taxonomy): Eukaryota > Viridiplantae > Streptophyta > Magnoliopsida > Lamiales > Oleaceae > Olea > Olea europaea. The sequence continues at coordinate 34,709,405 of NC_036247.1, forward strand.
TTGTAAATTGTAGGTTTAACTACTGGCTCAAAAGTTTAATTGAAAATCTAGCCATTTGGTAAAATCTTTTGCTTCTGAATTATGCCTTGGGTTCATGTTCGTCCCTAAATATTTTGTCACGTTTAATGTTACATATATGATCTTAACAACTTAGTTAAATTAATTTCTTTATTTCCAACTTGTATAGAAGGTTAAATCAAATTGTTGGATTAGAGATCTTAGCATTAAGAATATTTATTTATGTATAAATAAAATTATGAAGAGAATTATACACATTATATATATATTTTAGTGGGGGAATAAGTCTAGAAAAAGTCAAACTAAATCCTAATCTTAACCATATACCAAATAATTCTCCACATTTTCTCTCATTTTTCGCACAAATTTTCAAACTATCTTAGCATTTATTACATGACTCCCGTTTCAAAAATCTATCTCTATACATATCGTCTCCCTCTCTTTCATTTACTCTTCATGTATTTTTGAGCATCAAGAGCACAAATAAAAATACTCTCATAATTCTCCATCTTTTAGGAAGAAAGAAAATAATTTGTATCTATAATATATTAAATATTACATCAAGTGAGAATCATTTTTAGACGATTTTAACCCTACTAAAATTCAATTATTTCCATAATATATTCATTTTCATTTTTCAATATGTAATAAATATTATAAAATCTTTGTCATGTATGAATTTTTTGTTATTAATACTTAATTAATTAACATTCCCGTTAATCTAGACTCAATAAATCTTAACTTGGTGAATCTTGATTTACATGAATCTAGAGTTATTATAGATGAATTTATTTCTATTCATCTATCTAGAAATTTTAATATGTTTTAAATTTATGTACTAGCAATTAATTCTTATTTGCCAAATGTAGTATAAAAAGATTGTTTATTTGTAATATTTCATCTTCACAAAAAAATTGAATCATAGAAGTTGAGTTTTGCGAATACAATTTTCTTCTCTTCAATTTTTATCCTAAATTTTATTTTCTTTAATTCGTTCGAGACTCATCAAATCCTCCCAAGTTCCAACAAATTAGTATCAAATATTATTTTTATAGCACTTATAAAATATTTTAAAATATAATGCAACACGCGTTCAACTATAGCTAGTTTTATAAAGTTTTGGGACAGTTACAAGAAGCATAAAAATTTGCAATTTTGTGTGCATCAAATCAAGATTTTCAAAAGTTTAAAGAAGTGTACAATGCGCAAAAGCTACGTTCTACTTTTACATATTCTTTCGTAATCTTGACATGAAATGCTGTAGCCATCCGGGGTACAATGATATAATATGAAATACTGTTGATTGGATAACTGCTAACATGAAATCAGTTTTATTTGTTGATATTCTTTAGGCAATAAAGAAGTCAATGACTGTTAGGATTATAATCATTTTATCATGTTTTGGCATGCTCAACATATAGCATATTTTCTTGCATTTTAGTTTTCATTATGCTGTATAAATAGATGTCTAGCTAATCAATAAAAATAAGTTTTCTACGGTCTCAAAATATTTTTGCTCTTGTTATCTTTGCACTTTTATTTCTAAATAACCAACAAATATCTTTCGAGACTTGAAGTTTTCAGGGAATACGTTAGGGTTGTTTGACTCTAATACTATGATATGAAAAAAGTTATGAATGTTTTGTTATGTTGGTATATATTTTTAATTTGGAACGTGCATATAGTCTACTGAGTACTCCTATATACTCATTCTTTCCTCCACTTCTCACAAGATAAAGCGGGTCGTTGGTTGGTCGACGGTGAGGTGCTGTTGTTGTGCCTAAATTTGTTAAACTTAATAAATTAAATCCGATTTAATGTGGCCAAAATATTGTTCCTAGTAGCAACTTTAATTTTACTATAATATGAAGCTCCTCTTTTTTAAAGGAATTTGGAACATGTTTTATTTTGTTATGTTGGTTATGTATTTTCGTACAGTGACTTGAGAACCTCTAGCTTAATTTAAATTGGGTTAAGTTTCCTTTGCTATTTAAATTCCCAGAATGAACTATTATTGATGTTGGTTGCCACTTTTGTTGTCACAATTGTAGAGTTCTTAAGTATCAAGTATAAGGCTAAGCTATGTTTATTTTGTTGTCAAGCCCTATGTATTTTGTAATGATTATAGGAGCAGTCCTTTACATTTTTTTGATGTATAGCCTGCACCAGCATGTCTTTATGTAATGATGTAATGTGTGTCCTTAAGTAAGGATATAGCAGGTAGTTGGTAGAAAGATGTGCTAGAACATCTTTTTTTATATCTCTTGTAAATCAGTTTCTTACTAATGGTTAAATAAACCTATTCACTTCAGAAAATCATCATCCTTCTCCTCTTCATTTCGAATTCTGATTAACAGTGGTATCAGAGCTTGAATGATCTTTGAAGGAGGGATCTGTGAGATCAAAAAAAGAGAGAAAACAAGTAAGGAACCTACACTAAAAATCTTCACCATGTTAGTCGAGACATAGGAACAAAATCCGATGGCTTCAACTGGATTCTCAGCACCTTTACCTTCTGCTTTCATAGGTGAGAATTACGACTTCCAGGCAGCAAAGATGAAGGCTTATGATCTGTGGGAAATCACAGAATCAGGTGTTGAACCACCAACTTTAAGAGCAAATCCTACAATTGCTCAATTGAAGCAACATAGTGAGGAGGTTGTAAAAAAGTTTAAAGCCTTGTTCTGCATCCAGTCAGCTGTGATTGAATCAATATTTACCAGAATAATAACCTGTGAAACTACAAAGGAGGCCTGGGACAAGTTGCAAGAGGAGTTCAGAGGCAATGCAAAAACAAGACAAATGCAAGTCATGAACTTGAGAAGAGAATATGAGGGCCTGAAGATGAAGGATTCTGAATCTGTCAAAGATTATGCTGATAGGCTGATTAAGGTAGTGATTAAGATAAGGCTTTTGAGAGATGACTTACCTGATAGAAGGGTCGTTGAAAAGGTGCTGATTAGCTTACCAGAAAAGTTTGAAGCTAAAATCTCATCTCTTGAAGACTCTAGAGATCTGTCATCCATCACCTTATCTGAGCTGGTTAATGCCTTGCAAGCCACTGAGCAAAGGAGGTTAATGAGGCAAGAAGATCAAGTAGAAGGTGCCTTGTTTGTTAAAGGAAAGCATAAGGCACAGACCAGCTTTAGGCCAAGGAAAAATCAGCAAGACAAGAGAAGATTCGAAGGCAGCAAGGGTGCTGATAAAAACTCAGCTTATCCTCCATGTCCACATTGTCAAAAGACTGGACATTCTCCAAATTGGTGCTGGTTCAAACTAGGGGCGCAATGCAAGTCATGTAAGGAGTTTGGACATGCTCAAAGTGTTTGTAGAAACAAAAAAGGGAAGCAGATTGAGCAGCAAGCTAAAATTGCTGAAAGTTAGCAACCAGATCAGCTGGAAGAGCATCTGTTTGCTGCTGCAAACTACAAAATGTCTAGCACTATTGGAGGTTGGTTACTGGACAGTGGATACACCCATCACATCACTTCGGACCTCAGCATCCTTGTTGAATTGAATGACAACTACAGATCAAGAGTTAAAGTTGGCAATGGAGATCATGTGGAGGTGAAAGGAATTGGAGTAGTTTCTGTACAAACTCCAACAGGTACCAAGCTTATTTCTGATGTCCTTTATGTGCCTAATATAGATCAATATCTAATTAGTGTAGGCCAGTTGATTGAGAAGAAATTCACACTGATTTTCAAAGGCAATGGCTGCACTATATTAGATCCAAGTAATAATGAACTTATGTCTGTGGAGATGAAGCAAAGAAGTTTTCCTTTAGAGTGGAAAAAGGTAACTTCACATGCATTCACAAGCTCAGTTGATGAGTCCACACTTTGGCATAGGAGGTTTGGACACATAAACTATACATCACTTAAGCACCTACATAAGCTTGCTGAAAATATGCGTGATGTATGTGTTGATACCTGTGTGTGTGAGGTATGTCAACGTGGGAAACAAACCAGACTTCCATTTCTAAAAGGTCAGGCAAGAAGAGCTACAACAAAACTTGAGTTAATCCATTCAGATGTATGTGGTCCTATGAGAACTCAGACATTGAATGGCAGCAGGTATTTTGTACTCTTCATTGATGATCTAACAAGGAAGAGCTGGGTGTACTTCCTGAGGTTGAAGTCTGAAGTTGCACGGGTGTTTCAGAAGTTCAAAACATTGGTAAAAAATGAGTGCAATTCCAGAATTAAGACCATCAGAACAGACAATGGCACTGAATACAAGTGTAATCAGTTTGATAAATTCTGTGAGGCAGCTGAAATTAAACATCAGTTGACCATTCCATACACAACCCAGCAAAATGGAGTCTGTGAAAGAAAGAATAGGACCTTGATGGAGATGGCAAGGTGTTTGATGATTGAGAAATCAGTTCCAAAAGAGTTCTGGGTGCCTCATATCTTCTTAATAGACTCCCCACAAAAGCTTTGAATATGAAAACACCATATGAGGCTTGGTGTGGAATCCAGCCTGATGTTTCTCATCTAAGGGTGTTTGGTAGTATCTATTACACACACATTCAAGACCCTAAAAGAGATAAGCTAAGTTAAAAGGCTGAATCTGGCATCTTGATTGGGTATTGCAGCAATGCTAAAGGATAGAAGGTTTTCAATCCTCAAACCAAGAAGATAATATCCAGCAGGGATATCAAGATAGATAAAGAATCCTCATGGAATTGGGAGTCCAACACATTAATTCGATCACATGATCAAAGAGTAGTTCCACAAAGATATGAGGCTGTAATCAATGAAGAAGAGGATCCTGATGAAAACCAACCTGGAGTATTGGAAGCTGATCCTTTGGAAGTTGATAGTGGATTAGATACTGAGAATCCAGTACTAAAAACTAGGTCATTGGTTGATGTATATGCAAGGTGCAATTCAGCAATATTAGAGCCAACAAATGCTGCTGAAGCTGTAAATTCATCTAACTGGTTGGTAGTAATGGAGGAGGAACTTAAGATGATTGAAAAGAATGGAACTTGGAAGCTGGTAGATAGGCCAATGAACAAAAATGTTATTGGAGTCAAATGGGTGTTCATGACCAAGATGAACTCAGATGGATCTATTAACAAGCTTAAGGCCAGACTTGTTGTGAAAGGGTATGCACAGCAATATGGTATTGATAACTCAGACACGTTTACACCAGTGGCAAGGTATGAAACTATAAGGTTGTTGCTGGCTATAGTTGCTCAAAGAGGCTGGGAAATTCATTAGCTGGATGTTAAATCAGCTTTCCTAAATGGCTGGTTAAATGAGGAGATTTATGTCGATCAACCTGATGGCTTTCAAGTAGCTGGAGAAGAGAACAAAGTGTATCAGCTGAAGAAGGCATTGTATGGGTTGAAGCAAGCTCCAAGAGCCTGGTACAGCCGAATTGATGAACGCATGAGCAGCTTTGGGTTTGTGAGAAGTGTTAATGAACAGACCTTGTACATGAAGAAAATTGAAGAAGAATCAATCATCATTTTCTTATATGTTGATGATCTTCTAATAACTAGCAGCAGTAAGGAACTGATAGACAGAACTAAGGCAGAAATGATGAAGTCATTTGAAATGACTGATTTAGGAAAGATGAAGTACTTCCTTGGAATGGAAATTGACCAGACACAAGAAGGCATTTTTGTGTGTCAAAGAAGATATGCCATTGAGATATTAAAGAAATTCAGTATGGACAACTGTAAACCAGTAGAAACTCCTTTGGTTCAAAATGTGAAATTGGTGAAAGATGATGGTAGTAAGAAGATTGATGGGAAGTTGTATAGGAGCTTGGTTGGTTGTTTATTGTATTTGACAATCACAAGACCTGACCTCACTTATGCTACTAATTTTCTTTCGAGGTTCAGGGAGGAACCAAGTGAATTGCATTTCCAGGCAGCCAAAAGAGTTTTGAGATATATCAAAGGAAGTGCTGATTTGGGAATTTGGTTTAAGAGGTCAAAATCTTGGAATTTAATTGGATACACAGACAGTGATTGGGCTGGATCTCTTGATGATATGAAGAGCACATCTGGATATGCATTTTATCTCGGAACAAACATTGTTTGTTGGAACTCGATGGAGCAGAAAACTGTTGCTCAATCAATAGCAGAAGCAGAGTATGTAGCAGCAGCAGAAGCAACAAATCAGGCACATTGGCTGAGGAAAATACTGGAGGATTTGGATGCTAAACAAACTGAGGCAACTATAATTTTTTGTGATAATCAATCAGCTGTAGCTATGGTAAAAAATCCAATGTTTCATGGAAGATCGAAACACATTAAAATCAAGTACCATGCAATTACAGAAGCACAAGAAAATTGTGAGGTAAAGCTGGTACATTGCAAAGGTGAAGATCAGTATTCCGACATTCTAACCAAGTCCTTGTCCAAGGGAAGATTTGAAACACTTAGAAAGAGTCTTGGTGTTTCCAACAAAAGTGTCAAGGAGGAGTATTGATGTTAGTTGCCACTTTTGTTGTCACAATTGTCGAGTCCTTAAGTATCAAGTATAAGGCTAAGCTATGTTTATTTTGTTGTCAAGCCCTATGTATTTTGTAATGATTATAGGGAGCAGTCCTTTACATTTTTCTGATGTATAGCCTGCACCAGTATGTCTTTATGTAATGATGTAATGTGTGTCCTTAAGTAAGGATGTAGCATGTAGTTGGTAGAAAGATGTGCTAGAACATCTTTTTTATATCTCTTGTAAATCAGTTTCTTACTAATGGCTGAATAAACCTATTCACTTTAGAAAATCATCATCCTTCTCCTCTTCATTTCGAATTCTGATTAACAACTATTATGATCATTTGCCAATTTTCCTAGCAATAGACGAACCTGGCAAATTGCATGTCTAATTTGTGTGTCTATACGGGATAGAAAATCAATGGATTGTATATGTGTATCTCTCACATGGTATTTAAGAATGGCTGTCATCCACAGGAAATCAGCACTCCAAATTACTCAGAAAATATTGATTGTATGTTTAATTGGATTAAATAACTAATTCTGCTCATTAATTTCACATAATACTCTTTGATTTAGTTAATTATGCATTGAATTGGATTAGATAATTAAATAGACGATAACAATTTTAAGAACCCATTTTCATTAATCAAAGGTTGAACCCCAACCTTGAGGATCCCCACTGCTCTGCCCCTAGAGCTTTGTGAGGGAGGTAAATCGCGGGATGTGTCCCAACAGACCAGGAAATAAGAGTTGTCTGTACACTGCGCCTACAAGAAGTCCAATTCTATATCTCAAAAATTGAACCCCGACACTGCAGCTGCCAGCAAGGCGTGAGATAACCTCACTCCTGTCATTTGCACCATTGGGCTATGCCCCGGGGGCAACCCATTTTCATTAATCGTTCCGCTTGTTGGATGCTTATACTAAATAATATTACATTCATTTACGTCCCTAATTCTTAGATTGGATATTGATTTTCATATGATCTTTCCAAACATATTATTAGAAATAGTTTTCTGTTATTTTCTGTTATCCAGCTGGCAATTCTAGTCGTCAATTAGTTAGCTTATCAGTGAGGTAGTTTTTTTTTCTTTTTTTTTTTGCACCAACTTTGGCTGCTATTTATACACCCTCTGTACATACGTTTTGTGGTTTTCTTCTTTCTGATAAATAACAAAATTGAAGATTACATTTCCCATCTTCTTCATCTTTTCTTCTAATATGGTATCAGAGCAAAAATTCATTGTTTGATCATTTTCTTCATTTAATTCTACTGTGATGAATTCAATAGAGTCCAAAAATAACTCTGGTGGGAGTTCAACCATGAGTAAAATTGCCATTGATGAAACTTCAAGTCCGTATTACCTTCACCATCCTGACAGTCCAGATTTGGTGCTTATATCACAATGGCTCACGGGAGAAAAATAATATTATAAATAATTTTCTGTTATCTAGCTCGATATCCCAGAAACACACATATACGAGCTCATGGCTGAAACTTAGTTCGATGTGTAGTTAAAGTGGATGCAAATGCCAAGCATCCAAAGACTCTAAGCATTGAGTAATCAGCAGGTTTCCCATATAAAACCTCATAAGGTGTTCAGTGTCTTAAAATGGGCAATGGAGTCCTATTTATTAAGAAGGTGGCAGCCAATACACATTCAGACCAAAATTTGACAGGAACTCGTGACTGAAAGTACAAAGACCTGGCTACATTTAACAAGTGCTGATGCTTACGTTCATCCACAAAGTTTTGTTGTGGCCTCTCTAAACAACTGAACTGGTGAATTGCCCCTTTCTCAGCAAAGAATTCAGTGGATGCTGATTCATTAGCTATATCAGACCTGAACATCTTAATGGTGGTGTTGAATTGAGTGCTGATCATGTTGAAAAATCTAGGAATAACATTTTCGGCTTCAGATTTCTGCTTTGACAGATACACCCACGTAAACCTTGAACAGTCGTCTACCAATGTTAAAAAGTAATTGTATCCTGTGTATGAAGATACATGATAGAGCCCCCATATGTCACAATGAATCAAATCAAAATGATTTTTTTGACAACCTATTATTAGATTCAAAGGATAACCTCCTTTGCTGAGCAAGTGGACAGATGTAACATGGCATGTTTGTGTTCATTTTAGTAACATCACATAGTAATTGATCCTTCTGGCTGTCTAATCTTTTAAACAAAAGGTGGCCTAGTCTATTATGCCGCACATTAATAGATACATTGTTAACATTGGAACTTGAAACAGAATTCAGAACATTGATGTAAAAAACATACAGGTCTTGCACTCGATCACCCTTGCTAGTCATCTTCATGGTCCTGACATCCTGAATGATGAATCCATCATGAAAGAATTTGAACGTGAGTTTTGAAGCAACAGTCAAGGCACTAATTGACAGGAAGTTAAACTTGAAATGTGGAACAAACAAAACATCTCGGAGCATAATATTCTGACTCAATCTGACATCACTGCACAATCTGACTGGGATTTGAGTTTGGCTGGGTAAAGTCACATTAGAATCATTTGTGATTCTCATATTCACAAATGCCTTGGCAACAACACAAACATGTTTGGTGGCCCCCTTGTCAACTATCCAAATGTCTTTGAAAGAAAAAAAAATGGATTGACAGACATGGAGTAACATATACCTGTATAAGAGGATATGATGTTGCTATCCTGGTCATTAGGTTCCGTATGAGAGCTAGACGCTAGATGTGTTGATAACATCGACATTAACTACTGATACTGAGCCGAATTCATATTCTGAACAAAATTCCCAATGGCAGGTTGCTACGTGATCTCACTCTATGAAGTAGATAACTGATTTACTGCACTTGAACCAGAAGCATTTTGGAAATTTTCTCTTGATCTCGATTTAGAGGATATCCGTGAACTTTATAGCATTTGTCAATTGAGTGTCCGTAGATATTGCAATGTGTACAGTATGATCTCTCTTTCTTCCTAAAAGTTCCAAGTCTTGTGTTATTGAAGTTCGATCCAGATCCAGATCCTGCTGCCTTGGTATTGTTATTTTTAACAACAAATGCAGCTTCATTCAAGTCATTTCCCTTAGACACATGTGCGCCAACTTTCCTCTGATTTTCTTCCTGAGAAATTAAGGCAAAAACCTTATTGATTGGAGGTAGAGGATCCATAAGTAACAGCTGTCCTCTGATCTGTGCAAAAGAATCATGCAGTCCCATAAGAAATGCCATTATGTACTCCATTTGATAATGTTTGTTCAGCTCTTTCACTCCTCCACAAGTGCACTTACCACAAGTGCACATAGAAATCCCACAAGTTTAGCTCCCATGATTTCAATATTACAGCATATAGAAATCCCACAACTTTAGTTCCCATGATTTCAGTATTACAGCATATAGAAATCCCACAAGTTTAGCTAAACTTTAGTTCCCATGATTTTAATCATCTCCCAGAATTTTGTATAGATAATTTTATTTCCATGTAAACCATGTCCATGTACAGCTATATAAAGTATACTGATCAATGAGAAATACAAGATAATTGTTTCTACCATTTTACTTCTTTAGATGGTATCAGAGCTTCAAAAATCCTAACATACCTTCACCCAAAATTCTCATGTCTTCCGATTCTCCTGCTTCCCAAACTTCTTCTCCCTATCTTCTATGCCCTTCTGATTCCCCTAGTCTAATTCTTGTGACCGGCCATCTCACCGGAGATAATTTCCCCAAATGGCAACGCGCACTTCGTCGAGCCCTCAATGCAAAAAATAAATTATGCTTCGTTGATGGCTCCCTCAAAGCACCAAACACAACTTCTCCTGATTATGCCCAATGGAGTAGGACCAAAGACATGGTCCTGACTTGGATCCTTAATACCATCACTCCCTCCTTAGCCAATTCCTTGGATTACCATTACGATCCCCGTGATGTATGGCTCGACCTTGAGTCACGGTTCTGCCATGGCAACAATGCCCGCCTATTCCATCTCAAACGAGAAATATCCAACCTTCATCAGAACCAACTTTCCATTCCTGATTATTACAACAGCATCAAGCAAATCTAGGATGAACTCGACAATCTTCAATCACCCAACGATGCTAGTACTTTGGAAAAGAGAGCCGATGATGAGCGTATGTTCCAGTTTCTATTGGGTCTCAACCACTCATTTGCGGCTCTTTGAACCCAAATACTAGCCACAGATCCTCTTCCATCCCTCCACAAAGTTTTCTCTATTCTTTTCCAAGAAGAAAAACAACGACTCCTTCATGTCCCTTAGTCACTCTCAGAAAACCTAGCCCTTGCCGCCAAGTCCACCCACAACTATCGAGCCCCTCCCAAATGTACTGAATGTGGAAAAATTGGACACTCACGCAATCGATGTTAGCTCCTCATTGGCTACCCTCTTGGTTGTGAACCCAACAGCAATCAACCATCACTTCTTGGAAAACCACCTATTGCTACTGCTAGTCTTGTCAGCTCCACCTCAAGCCCCATCCCGTGTCTATCACAGGAAAACTACCAGCAGCTGATGACGCTCCTTCAACCTCCTTCTCCGACCGCTAATTTCGTGGGTAACTCCTCCACAATGCCTTGCTCCTTCAACCCATAGACGGACTGGATCATTGACAGTAGCGCTAGTGATCACATGAGCCATTGTTGATCCTCCTTCTCTAATCTAAATTTGTCTCCCATTGCTCGTACAATGAGGCTACCCACGGGAGAAACCATTTCCGTTGAAGGAATTGATTTCGTGCCTTTATCTGACCATTTAATTCTTCAAAATGTCCTTTATGTCCCCTCCTTTTATTATAATCTTCTCTCTATCCCTCAACTTACTAAAAATCTATCTTATGTTGTTTTTTTCTCATCTGATAAATGTTTTTTTCAGGACCCTCCATCGAAGAGGCTGATTAGAGTGGGTGAGGCATGTAATGGGCTCTACCTCTTTCGCTCCCAAGAGACCGTCGCATTCTCTGTTCGTTATCTTGATAATAAGACATTGTGGCATCAACGCCTAGGTCATCTTTCTAGCTTTACTATTCCCACAATTTTTCATAATCCATGTACTCTATCTCATTGTGATGTTTGTGAGCGTTCAAAGCATACTCGTTTACCTTTGCAAATTCATGCTAATGAAAGTTTGAAACCTTTTAATCGTCTTTATTGTGATATTTGGGGTTGCTATTCTACGGCCTCCATTCGTGGCGCACATTATTTCTTAACTATTGTTGATGATTTTTCACGCACTACATGGATTTATTTAATGAGTTTTAAATCAGAAACCTTTAGTCACTTAATGCATTTCTTCGCTCTTATTAAAAATCAATTCAACTTATCAGTTAAAATAATTTGCACCGACAATGGACAAGAGTTCCTTTCACATAACCTCCAAACCTATTTTCACACTCACGGCATCATCCATGAGCGTACTTGTGTTGAAACTCCGCAACAAAATGGCGTTGCAGAGCGTAAACATAGGCACCTCCTAAATGTTGCTCGCAGCATTCGCTTTCAGGCAAACCTACCACTCAAATTTTGGGGAGATTGTGTTTTTACTGCTGCTTATCTAATCAATAGAACCCCAAACCGCTCCCTACAAAATCAAACTCCTTTCCAACTTCTTCTCAACACCCCCCATCATACACTCACCTACATGTGTTTGGTTGCCTTTGCTACGCTCAAACCCTCATCGCTCATCGTGACAAATTCTCACCCAGATCATCTCGTTGTGTCTTCATTAGTTACCCGAGCAACCGCAAAGCTTACAAGCTATACAACCTTGACACCAACACCATTTTTTACTCACGCGACGTCACCTTCCACGAAAATCAATTTCCCTTCCATCACATCACACCCCTCCTCTTAACGACTCTACCATCATTCCCTTACCTATCACCGAACCTATATCTCCTCTCCCTTCCTCGACCATACCCCAAGAACCCCCACCCACCGCCACTATTCCTTTGGACCTCGTCGCCACACTACTCGTCCAGCATATCTCCTTGATTATGTCTGTCTTACTATCCCTGCGGAGTCCATTGCTTCCTTAACCGCTGCACAGTCCTCAGGTACTTCCCACCCCTTATGCACTTATCTGTCATACTCTCATTTTTCTCATGCTCATTATTCGTTCTTAACTGCTCTTACTGCTTCTGTAGAACCGACTTGTTACTTAGAAGCAAATCGCCACTCTCATTGGCGTGAAGCTATGGCCTTTGAACTTCGTGCCCTTGAAGAAAATTCCACTTGGACACTAGAAACCCTCCCTCCTGGCAAGAAACCCATCGATTGTAAGTGGGTATACAAAACCAAACTCTGAGCAGATGGCACTATTGAACGATACACGGCCCGACTTGTAGCCAAAGGCTACACTCAATTAGAGGGAATTGACTATCATGAAACTTTTGCCCCAATTGCCAAAATGACCACAGTACGCTGTGTCCTTGCTATTGCCGCCACCAAAAATTGGGTCATCTACCAAATGGATGTCCATAATGCCTTCCTACACGGTACACTTGATGAGGAAATTTACATGATTCTACCACCCGGCTATTGTGTTAAAGGGGAGACACGAGTCTGCCGCCTTCGAAAGTCACTCTATGGCCTCAAACAAGCTTCCCGGAACTGGTTTTTTAAACTAACATATGTTCTTCTTAATGCAGGTTTCGTTCAGTCACAAACAGACCACTCCCTATTTACCTTGCTCACTGCAACCAGTCTCACTATTATCCTTGTTTACATTGATGATATCTTGGTTGTTGGCAATGATCTTTCTCAGGTTATCTTCTTCAAGAGCGTTCTTTACAGCAACTTCAAAACCAAGGATCTCGGCCCTCTCAAATATTTTCTTGGCCTTGAAGTTGCACGATCTCCCTCTGGCATTTTTCTTAATCAACGAAAATATGCCCTGGACATCCTCGCCGACAGTGACCAGCTTGGTTCTCGTCCTGCACCTTTTCCTATGGAACAAAATCTGAAACTTAATGACACAGATGGTAACCTTCTTCTTGATCCTGCTTCTTACCGACTGTTAGTGGGACGCCTCATTTACCTCACCATCACCAGACCTGATATCGCCTTTGTAGTAAATATTCTTAGCTAATTCATGCATGCACCTCGGACCCCTCACATGACAGCTGTAACACATGTCCTCCGCTACATTAAAGGGACTCCTGGAAAAGGCATTTTTTTCTCTTCCTCTAATAATCTTCATGTTCATGCTTACACAGATTCTGATTGGGCCAGTTGTCCTACCACTGGCTTCTTCATCACACTTGGTTCCAGTCCCATTTCTTGGCGCACTAAGAAACAAACTACCGTGGCCTGCTCCTCTACAGAAGCTGAATATCGTGCTATGGCTGTCACAACATGTGTACTAATTTGGTTGAAACAGCTTCTCCATGACATTGGCATCTCACACAATGACCCAATGACCCTCTACTGTAACAATCAGTCCGCCCTTCACATTGCTCAGAATCCAGTTTTCCATGAACGAACAAAGCATATTGAGATAGACTACCACATCGTTCGTAACAAACTCCATTCTGGTCTCTTCACCACCGCTCATCTTCCATCTGCCGAACAGATTGCCGACATCTTCACCAAAGCATTAGGATCTGATCTCTTTCATCACTTCTCTCGCAAGTTGGGTATTACGAATCTTCATGCACCAACTTGAGGGGGCGTATTACAGCACATAGAAATCCCACAAGTTTAGCTAAACTTTAGCTCCCATGATTTTAATCATCTCCCAGAATTTTGTATAGATGATTTTATTTCCATGTAAACCATGTCCATGTACAGCTATATAAAGCATACTGATCGATGAGAAATACAAGATAATTGTTTCTACCATTTTACTTCTTTACAGTAATTACTTAACTCCTTCTATAGAGTCTTCAGTTTTGTGAAGTATGTGTTAACAGTGCTTTGATCTTGGCTTAGATTCATCAGATCTCTCTTCAATTGAAAGATATGAGGGCCATTCTTTTGTTGAAACCTCTCCTTGAGGTCAATCCAAATTTCATATGCAGAAGTTGCACAGATTATATTCGTAGAGATTTCCATTGAGATGGAGTTGAGGGGGCGTATTAAAAATAGTTTTCTATTAATTTTTGTTATCCAGCTGGCAATTCCAGTTGTCAATTAGTTAGCTTATCAGTTAGGTAGTTTTTTTGTTTTTTTGCTTTATTTTTTTTTGCTCTTTAGTGCCAACTTTGGCAGTTATTTATACACTCTCTGTACATACGTTTTCTGGTTTTTCTTCTTTCTGATAAATAAAAAAATTGAAGATTGCATTTCGCATCTTCTTCTTCTTTTCTTCTAATACATATAAAGATAAGTTGCGGTACCTTCATAAACGAATATGAAAATTGTGAACAATCTTGAGTAAACCACCTTTTACCTAATTTTATGCCATGTTATTAAATTTTGATGAAATTTTGTAGCGATTCTAGTTCTAAAGGAATCTTGGTCGTTACAGTATACTATTAGAGCTTGGGTTTCATTTTTCTGTAGATTCAGCTAGACTTTAAAATTTTAATTGAAATAAGAGCATAACTTCAAAAAAAAACATGGATTTTTTTTTGTAAAAAAAGGGCCTTGTACCCAAGCCACTAGGCGACACCAGTAAGAATTCTGGCTCTGAATATTTTTATATACGATTCATTTGTAGCGTATCACTTTCATATTCATGCTTGGGTAATTCTCATCTCAACAATATAGCATGCAGGACATTCTTCTAATCCTTCTAGATGACATTGTTGTTCTTACCGATGAAGTACGAGGAGAAAGTAATGAAAAATTAGCAGAAAATCTATATACAAAACTCTGAATGGTTAGAGATACCTGATGGTAGTGGATGATGTTTGGAGTAGAATTGCTTGGGGAAGGACATGAAAATGTTATATCTAAATGAGAACAATGGAAGTCAAACCATATAAACTACCAGGGTAACACAAGTGGCTGATTATGCCAGCTCATCCAACAATTATCACTATACGAGTTCTGTAAATGAGGAAGGAAATTGGAATTTATTTCTTGTACGAGTGTTTGGAAAAGGAAATTGCCCTCCTAAGTTGGTGGGTGTTCGAACAAAGATAGCTAAAAATTGTTAAGGATTTCCATTACTAATTGTGGTGATTGGTGGACTCTTCTCAAAAGTTGATAAGGCACAAAATTATTGGGAGTATGTTGCTGAAACTTTAAGCTTAACTACAGCATAAAAAGACGGTCGATTCTTAGATGTATTAACTTCAAGTAACAACCCCTAGCTCCTCTCAACTGAAAGCATGTCTTCTTTATATGGGAGTTTTTCCCAAGAAACTATGAGATTCGAGTCTCTAGACTCCTCAAATTATGGGTTGTGGAGGAATTTGTCAAACCAAATATGCTCTACACTTGGAAGAGTTTACAGAGGAATACCTGAATACCATATGCAACCTATAATTAAGCAGTCCAAGATTATTTACCTTTCCTATCAATGTGCTTATGGTAAGAACTAATGCTTTCATAGTGTATACTGTACTACCACTAGGAAAGAAAATATTTTCGCCAGCACGGGATTTTTCAAGAGAAGAAACACAGATTTTAGTGGTTGGGTTTTCCACGATGTGAACATAACTGATCTTGGTGGTGAAATTGAATATGGTGTAAAACAACGAATTTAACTATCAGTTTCTTTTTTCTAGCTCGTCTCCTAAAAAGACTCAGTATGAACATGAAGATATGCTCCCGAGGAGTGGTCTGGTGATCATTCAACCGAGAATGGAGCTTGTGGAACTTCGTTACATCATATATGGTCATGGAGCGAAAACATGGACTAGAGATATGAAGTATGGAGAAATCTTGGATTTAATGAGGGTGAATTACATGCATTTTGCTCAATATATTTAGAAGTTCAACATAACAGTGGAACTTAACATGCAAGGGATATTTTGATAGCGGTTGATTTTGTTTCTAATGCGAATATGCATAAACAGATGGTATCCTCATCAAGCGAGCATCGCAATTTTGCAAATTGGCTGTAGGAGTGACGATAAATTGGCGACTATTGACGTGGATCAAGTAAGCTGAAGGATAATATTGTTGGGAAAAAAAATTGAGTTATGGGCTGACTTTGGCACGAGTTTTGAGTGGGACCCGGTTGTTCAATTTGGAAAATGAAAGTTGATTAGTGTTCTCCTCCGTAAGTACATTGAAATCATATACTTACTTGCCAAAGATGATGCTCGGGTGAATGAGAAATTGAAGCTCAAAGTGTGCCACTCAAAAGGGAGTTTATGTTGGAAAAATGAATTTGTCTCACATAGGAAAAAGATGAGAAACTCCAAAGGTCATTGCCATTAACGGTAGCTTAGCGTATAAATAGTGGCTCATTTTTCTCATTTCAATACACCAAAGCAAAATCTTTCAAGTTTAGAATACACAAGAAATTCATTTCCATAGAGTTCTGTCTTTTCTGCATTTCTGTCTTGGCGGTGGTGTAGTTCAGGCACTAGTTCAGTTCGCCGGAGTGGTTTCTACGGTGCTCGGAAGCTACTGGTTTTATCGTTGTATCCTGGGAAATGGATGCTCGTTTTAAACCTCAAGCATGGACGGTGAGGGGGCAAATCTGTTTTAAGGAAACTGTGTGTAACACAGGCCTCGATTTGAAATTTCATTTCTTGCAATTTCAATTATTCGTTCTGTTATTTATTGCAGTAAATTCAATAGTTGATTTGTTGTTCATCCTGTTATTATCCAATTAGTTGTACGACTGTAACTTGCTGTTATATATCATCTTACCGAACAAAAGGCATATATGGTAATGAAATCGAGAATACCAGATTCCTCATTTTTCATAAACCGACCGAACTGGTGAAACTTGGGATTTTCCCTACAAGCTTAAAACAGATTTTCATAAAGGAAAATTTGGTTTCCTATATTGATTATTCTTGAACTGATTAGTTTCTTATATTTGTTATATTGTGGAAACTAATTTGTTGTTTGGTTCCTTCAAAAGATGAAATGACAACCGGTTCCACCAACATGGATTCCAACATGGATGCATCCTAAGTTGTAGGTACCCAAACTCAGGCTGTGGGTTCTACTATGGGTGCAGGGCCTAGTTCGGCTATGGGTGCAGCTATGGCTATAGGGCCTAGCTCTATTATGGCTCAGACTGTGGCTCAAGTGCCAAGTTGTGTTGTGAGCCAATATGTGGCTAATGTTCCAATTAATGTACCGATTAACCACGGGAAAAAGTCGGAGAAATTCAATGGCTTGAATTTCAAGAGGTGGCAGTAGAAAATGCTGTTCTATCTAACCACCTTGAATCTTGCGAGATTCTTAACTGAAAGTGCTCCAAAAATCTAAGAGGGTGAGGTGAATGTTCAAGCAATCAGTGCTGTTGATGCTTGGAACCACTCGGACTTCTTATGCCGGAATTACGTCATGAACAGTTTGGCAGATTCGCTATACAATGTGTATAGCACCATGAAAACTGCTAAGGAGTTGTGGGAGTCTTTGGACTGAAAATATAAGACTGAGGATGCTAGGGCTAAGAAATTTATCGCCGGCCGATTCTTGGACTATAAGATGGTGGACTCCAAAACTGTAATCAGTCAAGTGCAAAACTCCAAGTGATTCTTCATGAAATTCATGCCGAAGGGATGATTCTGAGTGAAACTTTCCAAGTGGCTGCAATCATTGAAAAATTGCCTCCCGCGTGGAAAGATTTCAAGGATTATCTGAAACACAAGCGAAAGGAAATGAACGTTGAAGAACTGATTGTTAGACTTTGAATTGAAGAAGACAACAAGAGTTCCGAAAAGAAGTGGTTCAATCCTGGTGTGGCTAAGGCCAATATTGTTGAACATGGTCAAGGTAGTAAGAACTACAAAACCAAAGCTGGGCCATCCGGTGGAAAAGGGATCAAGCTGGGGCCAAAAAGGGGCATTCCTAAGAAGAAATTTCAAGGAAAGTGCTTCAACTTTGACAAAGTATGCCACAAATCTTCGAAGTGCAAATTGGCAAAGAAGAAGAAAGAAGCAAATGTGGTAGACTACATGGCACATGATGTGTCGGAGATGAGTCTCGCAGCAGTCATTTCTGAAGTGAACATGGTGGGTTCTGACCCAAAAAATGGTGGATTGACACCGGAGCTACGAGACATGTGTGCTCTGATAAAGAGTTATTTACTGCTTTTGAAGCAGTTGAGAATGGAGAGAAGTTGTTTATGGAAAATTCAGCAACTTCTGAAATCAAGGGCCAAGGAAAAGTGGTTCTGAAGATGACTTCGGGAAAAGAGCTAACTCTTAACAATGTGCTATATGTGCCGAAAATCCGCAAGAACCTTGTGTCCAGGTCTTTTTGAATAAGCATGGTTTTTGCATTGTTTTTGAGTCAGACAAGGTCATCTTGTCGAAAAGTGAAATGTTTGTCGGAAAAGGTTATGTTTCTGATGGCATGTTTAAACTCAATGTAATGGTTGTTAAACCAAAAATGAATAATAAAGTGAATGCTTCTGTTTACTTGCTTGAGTCTTCCAATGTGTGGCATGGTAGACTAGGACACATTAACTATGATATCTTATGTAGGCTAGTTAACTTGAAATGCATACTAGCATTCCATGTTGATTCCAAACATAAGTGTGAGACTTGTGTTGAAGCAAAATTGACTAGGTCGTCCTTTAAGTCAATTGAACAAAATACGGAATCACTCGATTTAATTCACAGTGATATATGTGATTTAAAATTTGTACAAACAAGAGGTGGCAACAAGTATTTCATTACTTTTGTCGACGATAGCACGAAATACTGCTATGTATATTTGCTAAAAAGCAAGGATGAAGCGATAGAGAAATTTGTTCTCTATAAGAATGAAATTGAAAATCAACTTAACAAGAAAATTAAGGTGCTAAGAAGCGATCGAGGTGGTGAGTATGAAGCACCGTTTGCTGAATTCTGTGCACAACACGAAATTATACATGAAACCACCGCACCGTATTCACCGCAACAAAATGGTGTTACTGAAAGGAAAAATTGCACCTTAAAGGAGATGATGAATGCGATGCTAGTAAGTTATGGATTACTTCAGAACATGTGGGGGGATGCTATGTTATCAGCAAATGACCTTTTGATTAAGGTGCCCTGAAAGAAAATGGAGAAGACCCTTTATGAGTTATGGAAAGGAAGAACGCCTTCCTATAAATACTTACGAGTGTGGGTGTGTCTTGCTAAAGTGGCTATCCCAACACCAAAGAAAGATAGGCCCAAAAACTGTAGACTGCATATTCATTGGATATGCACATAACAGTAGTGCTTATCGATTTCTCGTGTATGAATCTAAAATTAAAGATATACACAGAAACATGATAATGGAGTCGAGAAACGCTTCGTTCTTTGAACATGTGTTTCCATGCAGGTTCGAAGAAGAGGCAAGTTTTTCTAAACAGACGTATGAGACTATGACTGAACATAGTCAGGACCAAGAACCAGAAGAGGAGGTTGAGGTTGAGGTTGAACCTAGACGTAGCAAAAGGGAAAGGACAGAAAAATCTTATGGTCAGAATTTTCTGACCTATATGCTAGAAAGTGAACCTCAAAGCTATCAAGAGACTGTGAACTCCTTGAAAGGACCTCAATGGAAAGAGGCCATTAAAAGTGAAATAGATTCTATCTTACAAAATCATACATAGGAGCTAGTAGATCTTCTACCAAGAAGTAACCACTAGGCTACAAGTGGATTTTCAAACAAAAAATGAAAGCAAATGGAACTATTGAAAAGTACAAGGCCAGGTTGGTAATAAAAGGTTACCGACAATGGGAAGCCCTTGATTACTTTGATACATATTCTCCAGTAAAGAGAATAACATCCATTAGAATGATACTTGTGATTGCTGCTTTGCGAAATCTTGAAGTACATCAAATGGATGTTAAGACAGCCTTCTTGAACGGAGACTTAGATGAAGAAATCTACATGGAACAACCCGAAGGGTTTTCGTCTCCAGGGCAGGAAAAGAATGTGTGTAAATTGGTGAAGTCATTGTATGGCTTGAAACAAGCACCAAAACAATAGCATGAGAAATTTGACAGTGTCATGATGGAGAGTGGATTTAAGATCAACGAGTGTGATAAATGTGTTTACGTTAAAGACATTGAAAATGGCTGTGTCATTTTATGTCTTTACGTTGATGACATGCTTATTGTTGGCAGCAACGATAAGGTGATCAAATCCACTAAAACCATGTTAAATTCGAGATTTAACATGAAAGACATGGGTCTAGTTGATGTTATACTTGGAATCAAAATTTCAAGAATGTCGGATGGTCTTGTTCTAAGATAATCACATTATGTGGACAAAATCCTAGGAAAGTTCAGTAAGGATGATACTGAAATGGCTAGAACCCCGATAGATACGAGTCAACATCTATCTAAGAACAAAGGTGAAAGTGCTCTCAATTAGAATACTCGAGAATTATTGGAAGTCTGATGTACTTGATGAGTTGTAGAAGACTAGACATAGCCTACACAATGAGCAAACTGAGTAGATACACGAGTAATCCAGAAGCTGATCACTGGAAAGGAAAAGTAAGAGTACTAAGATACTTGAGATATACTCGTAATTTTGGACTGCACTATAGTAGATATCCAGCGGTCATTGAAGGATATAGTGATGCTAATTGGATATTCGACATAAAAGACTCAAAGTCCACGAGTGAATTTGTATTCATATTGGCAGGTGCAGCTATATCATGGAAATCTTCTAAACAAACAGTGATAGCCAGATCCACTATGGAATCTGAGTTTATAGATCTACATAAAAGTGGTGAAGAGGCTGATTGGCTATGCAACTTCTTAGAGGATATTCCAAGATGGTCAAAGCCTATGCTAAGAATTTGCATATATTGTGATAGTCAATCGGCAATTGGAATGGCACAGAGCAACATGTATAATGGTAAATCTAGACATAGACGTCGTAGACATAATACCATTAGGCAACTACTCTCAACTGGAGTTATCACTATTGATTATGTAAAGTCGAAGGATAACATTGCGGATCCGCTAATCAAAGGGTTAAATAGAGAGTTAGTTGAGAAATCATCAAGAGGAATGTGACTTAAGCCCTTGAATGGATAAGTTAATACAAAGGAAAACCCAACCTAGTTGATTGGAGATCCCAAGATCTAGGTTCAAAGAGACAACCTAATTGTAAAGATTTGATAGAATCGCTGTGGGGGATATTACCTCCTGTCCATTCCTGTGATACGACAGTGATGCCTGTAAAGATGGAGGATAAGCAATAGGCTTTTAATGATTCTTATGCTTCGAAAATCGAGCCAAGTAATACAAGTTACTTGTAATAAGAAATCACCTATGTGAGAGAGAAGTGGAGCCGCTTCTAAGGGAATTGTGTGGGGCACAACTCTTGTGAACCCTCATAGAACCAGGCATATGTTCATGGCCAAAATGAACATAATAATGAGAACTGAAATGTGTTAGGAAGAATTCTGTGTGAAGTGTATCATCGTTTACATGAACGGTAAAACAGTTCAAGGACATCGCGTCTACTGGTCAGCCACTGAAGTAAATATGTTTTCACAAGGGAAGGTTCAAAGGGTAATACCTACCTATCCTATGCAGGTTTCAACTGTTGAACTATATCACCAAGTCATCATGTGTCACATTCACAAGTCGTCATGTGTCACATTCATAAGTCGTCATGTGTCACATGCATGAGTCGCTCCCAATTTTCATTCATGTGGGGGATTGCTGGAAAAAAAATTGAGTTATGGGCCAACTTTGGCACGGGTTTTGAGTGGGACCCGATTGTTCAATTTGGAAGATGAAAGTTAATTAGTGTTCTCCTCCGTGAGTACATCGAAATCATATACTTACTTGCCAAAGATGATGCTCGGATGAATGAGAAATTGAGGCTCAAAGTGTGCCCCTCAAAAAGGAGTTTATGTGGAAAAAATAAATTTGTCCCACATAGGAAAAAGATGAGAAACTCCAAAGGTCATTGCCATTAATGGTAACCTAGCCTATAAATAGTGGCTCATTTTCCTCATTTCAATACACCAAAGCAAAAGCTTTCAAGTTTAGAATACACAAGAAATTCATTTGCATAGAGTTCTGTCTTGGTGGTGGTGTAGTTCAGGCACTAGTTCAGTTCGTCGGAGTGGTTTTTGCGGTGCTCGGAAGCTACTGGCTTTACCGTTGTATCCTGAGAAACGGCCGCTCGTTTTAAACTTCAAGCACGGACGGTGAGGGGGCGTATCTGTTTTAAGAAAACTGTGTGTAACACAGGCTTCGGTTTGAAATTTCATTTCCTACAATTTCAATTATTCGTTCTGTTATTTATTGCAGTAAATTCAATAGTTGATTTGTTGTTCATTCTGTTATTATCCAATTAGTTGTACGACTGTAACTTGCTGTTATATATCATTTTACAGGACAAAAGGCATATACGGTATTGAAATCGGGAATACCGGATTCCTCATTTTTCATAAACCGACCGAACTGGTGAAACTTGAGATTTTCCCTACAAATATATGGTATGAGGACTTGTATGATAATTGGTCAAATTCCTAACCCTCACCTGACAGCGGTGATGCATGACAACTTACCGACAGTGATGCAATGGATAGCAACAGAGAATATAGGGGAGTGGCTTTATATATAAAAATTTTGGATGACAGGTTTGGCAATGAAAAACTTACAAAACTCACGAAGCTATTTCAGAGTTTGATACAATCACGTCATGCAAGGTTATGCAAGATCCTGGTGGTTTATACTCAGTAAGGGCACTGGTTGTGAAGATCCTAAGATTCGGGGACTTGGCTTTTCTTGCCAGGGGAGACTGATGCGGCACTATCAACCACCCCATTAAATAGACAAATTGGACCACCCGAAGGAAGCCTGGTGAACAAGCAAGCAGCAGCACAAACTGAGAAATGGACTTGATGCCTTTTAGCTAGAAATCGCTGGATTTATTTAATTACCTACTTTATTTTACTGATTTTATTTAAGTGACCTGGTTTACTATTTCGTTATTATTTTAGGAGGCTTATTTGCTTCCTCTATCATTGTAAGGCTTAATTCTTAATATAAGAGAGCAGCTAAGTTGATTTTTGCATTTTGAACCTAACTTGACGGCTAGAGATTTATGTCAGCTTTTTAATCTTTTATTAACTTGTTCAATTGTTGATTAACGGAATTAGATAGGTTGATGCTTTACTTTCTTTGTCTGGTAACTGATTGGAGTTTCTGCAGCACCAAAATCTGAGAAATTGCCCTCAAAATTAATCCAAAACCACCATTCTATGCCAAAATAAACCTTGACGAATTCAAAGTAAAGAGAAAAATACTAAGCTTGGAATTATGTACTAAAAATCTGGGAATCAACAGGTACTGATATTTCTGAAAACTGTAATTTCTCAAAAGTTACAGCACACTCCAAAACGATCAAGGAAATCAGAAGCAAGAATCAAGATTTTTCAATAAGTTAGCTAAGTTATTCCTGCAGCTTTGAACCACCATTGACAACCCTAAGCGGCTGCTCAAATTCTCTGCACGTCCAATGCACCCCGAGGCCGGCAGGCTAATAATCATAGCAGTTGTGACCCCATTAAAGAATTGCAGAAATGCACATAAGGGAGATGAAGCAATGAAATTTATTGGCGATGGTAAATTACGGTCTAAAAGGCTGTATATATCGAATAATGCCACTTGTACATAATGGAGTTAAATAATAGTTTACATACAGATGAGATGTCAAAAAGAGAATGAGAATTTTTATTTTTATTTTATTTTTATTTTTTAATTTTTTTGAAGAAACATATCATGTGTATGTATATCATCAGTTCACAAAGATTCAGAGAAGCGTTCATGTTTCTATCTCGTGCTCATACGTTTTTCTTTTATTCATCCATAATACAGCTTATTAGCAGAAGGTTACAGCATATTGTTCGCACACATTATGGAGATGGAGAGAAATTAAAGGAAAGAATATTTTCATGAGATTGAAGGAAATTAATAGCTTCGGCTGATATCAATGAAAAACCGACCCTTAAGAAAAGAGAGAGAACTTACCTGCTATGCCAACAAGGAAATTACTCGAATCTGACGACGACGTGTGGAGAAGCTTCATCAAATTCACGTATCTTGGATATCAACTTCAACTCATTTTTAATCATAGACATGTCCATCACAAACCTCATTCTAAATTGTTGTAAAAGTTCTTTTGAAAGATCTTCAAATCAGTGATTTTCAGGCTCAGTCCAACTCACCTTTCTCAACCAACAACCAATCCAATCGGCTTCAAACCACAACCAATTGATTTACCTCGGTTGCTATACAATCTTACCTACGTAGGACAAGAAAGGATGATGATTTGTGGCCACAAAGACTAGGAGAAGACACCACAAATGTATACTATAAAGAAACCACCAATTGCACACGTTATACAAGCGTTCTGGACACCTTTTTTCTCACACAAAGAGGGGCAGTCGGGATTCTCTTTTTCCTCTCTCAAAATCACACAATCATCATTAGAAAGTGGCTAGGGTTATAGCCAAATATATACTCTAGAGTTAGACTTTAAGTTTGGTCGTTAAAGGGGTAAACGGGCCAAGATTCAAGCCATCCATAAGGGAATACAATTGGGTCGGGTGTAGCTCATGGACTTGGTTGTTGGACTTATTTCATTCATCGGCCTATGCCTATGAAATAATATTAACCCACGTTAACATCATAACTCGAGATTTATTGGGTATCAAAAACCCAACAAATATACACCTTGATGCCCAATAAATCTGTAAACAGTCAAAACACACAATTAGCACTTGCATAATCAAGGTAGCCAATAAAATTGGATCACAGACCTTACCTCGTATTTCCAACTTGAAACACATACCATATCTGCTCCATGTACTCACTGGGGCTAAGGTCAAAAACACCCAAGTAGAAGCAAATATTTAACAGTAAACAATCAACAGCAAATACACATGCGATGACGATATACTATAGGATAACACACACAGATCTTTTCAAAAAACACGTTCACATAGAACCATATATTAACACCAAGTCAATCAAACCGCGGTCAAACACATATGCAACACATGCATAAATGACCCTAAGAAAAGATCTCACCACACTTATTATATCCCATTCCATATTGCTCACACCTTGAGAACACATATCTCTTCTCATCGCCCACCAAGCTCACTAGACTGATTACTTAACTCATGTCTAACTGGTAAGTCACAATAGATCCTAAGCTCTCGGGATAATCCTCTATCACCATATCGCTTCTTCCAACCTACGTGGATAATGGGACTCCACCTTATAGAAGTGCCTCTCTCACACTCCACCTGATCAAGGTCTCTTTCACAGATGAAGGATTCTACACATTTGATCATGATGAGTGTAATTCACTCATTAAACTAAAGCTTCTAAATCATGTTTTTTGATGTGTTCTTGAGCATTTTTTTGAACGTTTTGATGCGTGTGCTTGTGTTGTTTTGCAGTTTGGACAACTCTCGAGAAAATACCACTATTGGGAGCCTGTGATGAGGAAAAATGATAATCAATAAAATGGAGCATGAATAAGTAAGTATTGAATAAGATTGGAGTGGAAAATAGGCTTGGAAAACAAAGTGAAGAGAAGCAAAGCAGTGGCATTGGCGCCACGGCGCCGAAAAAGGGACGCCATGGCGCCCAAAAGCGATGAATTCTAGCAGAACCACTGGCGCCATAGCACCCAATGAAGACCAACTGAAGCAGAAAAACTGGCGCCATGGTGCCAAACCTGGGCGCCATGGCGCCAGTTACCATGAATGTCGCAACGCCATGGCGCCAAATCCCGAAACGTTAAAACCCGAATTTTTAATTATCTTTTTGGCCCAAAAATCATACTCTAACCCTTGAGGACTCTTAGAAAATATAAATACCAAGATGACGAATGAGAGACGGGGGTTAGACAACTGAAGAGGCAAGAAAAAGAGAGGCACCAATTGAGAGAAGATCGACCCGATTTTGGAGAAGAAGAAGGGAGAAAACTAAGAAATTAAGCAACAAGATTGAGAAATAGAGCAGCAACTTGAGTTTTTTCTATCTTTCTCTTATACATACACTCTAATTTGTATTTTATTGTGTTTTTTATCCCAATCATGAACTAAACTATTAAATCTAGGGTTTGATGTAACCTATTTGAGACATGATTTAATTTCTTTATATTATTTCCATTTAATTTTCCAGAATTGATTTGTATTGTTCTTGTTTAATGCTTTCACTTGCCTGATCACCAATTGAATGAATTGATGTTCTAAATTTGACGCTCGAGAGAGGGAAATTTAGGCGTGATCTAAGAACAATATAACCTAGGTTTGTAGGTTTCGAGAGAAAGTACGAATCTTTGAGGGTAAAACAAGAACCAAGTGCGTGATAATATTTATATATTTAATTCGGAATAGAGATATTGGGGTTAAAATATAGAGATAGGTTCTATTTGACGCTCAAGAGGGGGAAATAGAATTAATTTAGGATTCTTGCCTATGAATTCGGGAGATAGTTGATGGAAATATCTATAGGGATTGAGAATTATGTCGAGAATACGATGAAATTACTCCCTAGACATTACGTAATTTTGATTTAGTCTTTAGAAATTGCCTCACTTTTACTGCACTATTTAATTCATTGACGTTAGTTTAGTATTCAAACATTAATTTAACACTCGATTGTCTAGATAAAGTAAACGCGGTCACAATTATAGTACTCAGTGGAAGTCGAATATCAATCCCTGTGGGTTCGACACTTTTCAATTCTTTAATTTACTACAAAACTTGACACCATGCGCTTGTGGTATAAAATCACGTTATATAAAACGCGTGGCAAGTTTTTGGCGCCGTTGCCGGGGATTGATTCATTCGAATTCAATTGATATTATTACTAATCGGCGTTCATTTTACTCTAGATTTTTATTTTTACCGTAAATTTTATTTTACTCTTTTTGTGTCTATCTTTAAAAGCTTCCTTGTGATTATTTTCAGCTGTTTATGCGAAGGGCGAGAAATCTAGATCTACTACCTATTGATCCTGAACCAGAACACACATTTCGTATTCTCAGAGGCATACAAAGAAACGAACGGGAAGCAATGGCAGAACAGGATGCTAGAGCAGCCAATGAGGATAACCAACAAAGGGCTATTCGGGACTACATAAGGCCGGTTGTCAATGACAACTATTCCGGCATCGTACGCCCAACAATTATTGCAAACAATTTCGAATTGAAGCCAGGGTTGATACATATGGTGCAGCAAAATCAGTTTGGGAGTGCTGCAGTAGAAGACCCAAATGCTCATCTTGAATCCTTTTTGGAAATTTGTGACACGATGAAGATGAATGGGGTTACTGAAGATGCAATTAGACTCTGTCTATTCTCATTCTCTTTAAGGGATAAAGCAAAAGCTTGGTTCTAATAACTACCGTATGGCTCAATTACAACTTGGGATGATTTGGCTCAGAAATTCCTCACTAAGTACTTTTCACCTTCTAAATTAGCTCAACTTCGCGGTGAAATTAGCCAATTCAAAAAACTCGACTTCGAGCCATTCTATGAAGCCTGGGAAAGATTTAAAGATTTGCTTAGGAGATGTCCTCAACATGGGTTCCAGAAATGGGTGCAAATTGAGATATTTTATAATGGGCTAAATGGGCAGACAAGGACTATGGTAGATGCAGCTGCGGGAGGCATTTTAATGGCTAAAACAGCAGAGGCTGCATATGCTTTATTGGATGACATAGCCACCAACAGTTACCAATGGCCAAGTGAGAGATCGGGTGTAAAGAAAGTAGCAGGACTTCATGAAGTGGATCCCATCACCGCACTAGCAGCTCAGGTTGCATCACTCACAAATCAGATAGTCACGCTTACCACTCAAGGAAATCAACAGAAAGTAGATTCAGTCATGAGTACTTCTTCATCACACCAAGAGACAGAGGTTGCAAACGAGCAGGCCCAATATGTCAACAGTAGAAACTACAATAAAAGAGGAAGCTACCAAGCTAATCACTATCATCCAGGGCTGAGAAATCACGAGAACTTGTCATATGGCAACAATAGAAACACACTTCAACCTCCAACTGGTATACACTCAGAATTCTGATGTAAAATCACCCTTGGAAGACATCTTTGGGACGTTCATTTCTGAGACAAGATCACGCTTCAACAAAGATGAATTACAGTTGGATAATATTGAAACACATGTGTCCAACATGGGAGCCACAATGAAGAATCTTGAAGTGTAAATTGGCCAATTGGCTACCTCAATGAAGTCTCAGCAAAAAGGAAAATTTCCCAGTGACACTGAGTTTAACCTACGGGAACACTGCAATGCGATCACCCTAAGGAGTGGTAAAATGGTTGAAGAAAGCAAACCTAAGGAGATTATGGTACCTACGTCGGATGTCATAGTTACAGAGGAAAAGCAGAGTGAAAGGCAGAAAACTGAGGCAGAGGGTACAAAGATCTATAAGCCTTACTCGATCTCATTTCCGGACAACCCACCAATCTTGAAGCCCCCACTACCATTCCCGCAGAGGCTCGTGAAGAAGAAATTTGATGACCAATTTGCAAAATTCCTGGAAGTCTTCAAGAAAATCCACATCAACATTCCCTTTATAGAAGCTTTGGGCCAAATGCCTAACTACGCCAAATTCTTGAAGGAAGTGATGTTAAATAAGAAGAAGCTGGAGGAGTTCGAGACAATTAAGCTGATAGAGGGGTGTAGTGACATACTTCAGAAGCTCCCTCACAAATTGAAAGATCCAGGCAGCTTCAACATCCCGTGCTATATTAGTGGTATCACATTTGATAGGGCACTGTGCGACCTTGGAGCTAGTATAAACCTGATGCCCCTATCAGTGTTCAAAAAGCTGGGTCTTGGATAAGTGAAGCCCACAACCCTCACTTTGCAACTGGCAGACAAATTGATCACATATCCCAAAGGCATGATTGAAGATGTATTGGTGAAGGTTGATAAGTTCATCCTTCCTGTGGACTTTGTGGTGTTGGACATAGAGGAGAACGAGAAAATACCATTGATTCTTGGTCGACCTTTCCTAGCTACTGGAAGAGCATTGATTGATGTCAAGGAAGGAAAATTGACACTGCGGGTTAATGAAGAGCATGTGACTTTCAACATCCATCAAGTAGAAAAGCCTCAAAAAAAAGTCAACATTTGCAATATGGCACAATCGGCTAAAGCAGTTTTAGGTCACAGAGAAAAAAAGGAAGTGTTCTATGACCCTTTAGAACAATATATGGCTCTCAATTACTTCGTAAGGGATGCATCTACTGATGGCAAATACTCGGGAGCCGAAGAAGTAGTGGATTTCATATTCACCCAAGAAGCTGATCCACTTGACAAAAAAGAAAGCTATGTGGCTAGTCCTTTGAAACCTCCAAACATTGTCAAACCAAAAGAGGTTTTGAAGGCTACATCGAGGTTCAAACCACCTGATTTTATTGGCCATGCTACGATGAAGGAGAATGCAAAGCCGAGGGTAAAATTCAGAAACAAGAAAGATGCTCCACCCGAAGATCCACCGTAGACACCTTGGTTGAGTCAAGCTAGTGATTATAAAGAAGCGCTTCTTGGGAGGCAACCCAAGCTTTCATATTTATTTATTTATTCTGTTTTTGAATTTTAGGATAATTTATTTTATTTCAGAGTTGTTATTTAGGAATTCATCAACCCTGCCCGTTCCTTAGGTTTTTGAAAAATCAAGTTGGTTATCGATGTTTGAGCTAAGTACCACTTGCTCCATGAGTTTAATATCTACATTGTGATTTTTCAGGAACATGACATCGCAGATCAATCAAACAACATTGACAAGGAGAAACTGGATAAATCTCAAGTTTGGGGGGAAAGCTAGAAGAAACGTCCATCAAATTCAACATTAGTGCACCAAATCATCGTTGACAATTCAGACAATTCAGGAAAGTCCTCCTTTTTTTTCTTTTAATTTAACAATGGGGACAATGTTTAGTTTAAGTTTGGAGGGAGTGTATTATAAATTGTCTAATTGCCAAAATTTTTGGTTTTGTCTGATTTGTGTGCAATTTTTTTGATTTGTGTGTGTGTTTTTTTAATTATTTGTTTTTTTATTATTTATTTATTTAATTTTTATTTGTGTGCATTGTCAAATAAAAAAAATTCATTTCATGTTTTGCATGCTTGTGTGAGTTAGATAGCCTTGCGGCGATGATGTATAATATTAAGAACATGTATTGGTTCATGGATTATGGATAAGTTATGTGTGAGTTAGATTTTTGCTTATTCGTGTGAAACGGAAATTATTTTTGCACGTGGGTTGATTGTAGCGTTGTACATGAGTAGGTTGATCCATGTTTATAGGTTAAATAAGAGAACTTAGATGCTAAACCCAAACAGCCTTTAAACATTATTATATCCTTAAACCAAATATAGGATGTTTGGTAGGTTAAGCTGTTGTAGGAGAACTTGGAGATAAATGTGGATTCCATGTGTGCTAAATTTTGTGTGGATTGTCTGAGACTAATAGGATGAAAATTGGGTGAAAACTTTAAGTTAGAGGTCGATTTTCGAGAATATGTGTTTAATAATGGGCATTGCACTAATCATTGCATAAAAAAGAAAAAGAAGATCCCAATGAGGACAACTTTAATAATCTCATTGTGAATCGTCTCTTCATAGCCTTTATGACTCGAGTGATTAAGCCTGTAAGGGTTTTAAAACCTGGTGTCCTAAAGTCGTCTGATTTGGGAGTCATCGACCTAAAGCTCGTTACAAGGGTCATTTAGAAAGCTTGAGGGAGTGATGTCCACACAAAGGGTGTTTAAAGAATACATATAAAAAATAAAAATATATAAAATAAAATAAAATAAATAAATTTATATATCACATACTTTGATTACACCCCGAACACTTGTTTTAGAGGATTAAACCTTTGATGAGAGGTTAGTAACTTGGTTGATTCCTAGAGGTTGAAGCAGTCAAAAATAAGGAGAATCCTCATCTGTTGATAGGTTGAACTGCAATAGTGAAATCTAACCAAACTTGAGCAATGTAAGAAATTAGCATTGAAAAAAAAATCAACTTTAGAATACACCTTGGAAAGAGAAAAGAAAACAAGTTTGGGGGTGTATGAATCCCATGAGCGAAGCAAGGAAATATTTGACTTTTAAGGTCGAAAATTGGGTCAATTTATTTTTGTACAGCGTTATGCTTAACTCTCCACACACACACCCGTTTGCATTGAATGAGCGAGGATTTGATGCGTGCATAACAGTTTTGAAGTACTTCATGAATTTGACCCTGTGTTTTTAATCTTGAGCTATAAATGCAAGGTGTCTAACATAAAATTTCTTCTGAGTGACTTTGTCTGTCTTAGTCGTGATTTTGTGTTCGTTAATAATTATCTTTAGTTTTGTGTTTGCTCGAGGACAAGCAAAGAACTAAGTTTGGGGGTGTTTGATGAGTGTAATTCACTCATTAAACTAAAGCTTCTAAATCATATTTTTTTATGTGTTCTTGAGCATTTTTTTGAACGTTTTGATGTGTGTGTTCGTGTTGTTTTGCAGTTTGGACAACTCTCGAGAAAATACCACTATTGGGAGCCTGTGATGAGGAAAAACGATGATCAATGAAATGGAGCATGAATAAGCAAGTTTTGAATAAGATTGGAGTGGAAAATAGGCTTAGAAAACAAGGTGAAGAGAAGCAAAGCAGTGGTATTGGCGCTACGGCACCGAAAAAGGGACGCCATGGCGTCGTAAAGCGATGAATTCCAGCAGAACCACTGGCGCCATGGCGCCCAATGAAGACCAACCGAAGCAGAAACGCTGGCACCATGGTGCCAGCACCAGTTACCATGATAATCGCGGCGCCATGCTTGGGCGCTGTGGCGCCAAATCCCGAAACGTTAAAACACGGATTTTTAATTATCTTTTCGGCCCAAAAATCATACCCTAACCCTTGAGGACTCTTAGAAAATATAAATACCAAGATGAAGAACGAGAAAAGGGGGTTAGATGGCTGAAGAGGCAAGAAAAAGAGAGGCGCCAATTGAAAGAAGATTGACCGGATTTTGGAGAAGAAGAAGGGAGAAAACTGAGAAATCAAGCAACAAGATTGAGAAATAGAGCAGCAACTTGAGTTTTTTCTATCTTTCTCTTATACATGCACTCTAGTTTGTATTTTATTGTGTTTTTTTTCTCAATCATGAACTAAACTATTAAATCTAGGGTTTGATGAAACCTATTTGAGACATGATTTAATTTCTTTATAGTATTTCCATTTAATTTTCTAGAATTGATTTGTATCGTTTTCGTTTAATGCTTTCAGTTGCCTGATCACCAATTGAGTGAATTGATGTTCTAAATTTGACGCTCGAGAGAGGGAAATTTAGGCGTGATATAAGAACAATATAACCTAGGTTTGTAGGTTTCGAGAGAAAGTACGAATCTTTGAGGGTAAAACAAGAATCAATTGTGTGATAATCTTTATATATTTAATTCGGAATAGAGATATTGGGGATAAAATATAGAGATAGATTCTATTTGACGCTCGATATGGGAAAATAGAATTAATTTAGGATTCTTGCTTATGAATTCGGGAAATAGTTGATGGAAATATCTATAGGGATTGAGAATTACGTCGAGAATACGGTGAAATCACTCCCTAGACATTACGTAATTTTGATTTAGTCTTTAGAAATTACCTCACTTTTATTGCACTATTTAATTCATTGACGTTAGTTTAGTATTCAAACATTAATTTAACACTCGATTGTCTAGATAAAGTAAACGCGATCACAATTATAGTACTCAATGGAAGTCGAATATCAATCCCTGTGGGTTCGACACTTTTCAATTCTTTAATATTCTACAAAACTTGACACTGTGCGCTTGCGGTATAAAATCACGTTATATAAAACGTGTGGCAGATCACATCTCTACTTGTGATCCAAATGTCACACTCCACATCGCTGGTACAAACCACCGTGTACCCCTAGGCATCTATACTCCACCTTACCAAAAGACACACAACACACTGTTAATGCATCACAAACTCACTGCGGCAAAATAACACCTTTCGGTGAACACAAAGGTTACCCCCATCACCAGAGCTCCAAAAAATCTACAAAGAAAATGGCGAAGGTGGTGGCACTCACAAAGAAAAAATCGAAGAAAGAGTCAATTACTTCACAACACTCACAAACGAGGCTCACAAAGATAAAGAAGGTAACCCTAACATGGCTGTCTCATATAATCTCACAAACCACACAGACTCACAATGATAAAGAAGAGAAACGGCTGTCCAACTTTCTTCTCACTACCACACTCTCACACCACTCACAGAGCAAAAAGAGTACGCCACAAAACTTAACCCACTATGCATGTAAACATATTACACAAAGTAATAAGTCACTCTAATTCATGCAATTACACAAATCAAACATATCCAAAGTGTAACATACCAATGTTGCAACAGAATTAAGTGACCACATAGATGCAGAAAGGATTACATACAGATGCAATGCAAGAACCAGGTTTATTCTCTCAATAAACCTCACTAGGATCACTACTCGACCCTAAAGTCACATTTACCTCGTCTCAATCCTCATCTTTCCTTTTATTATCATCCTAGAACAATCTCTTTCAACTATGCCCAAATTTTACCACAGTTAAAATATATTTTATTTTTCGCACTTGCCTTAGACCTATACATGCCAATAACACCAAATAATGACAAAAAGCAAAGTACTGACGCATAATTCACACAGAACAGTCAAGTAAATTTTCCTACGGTCACATGCAATTCTATTGTTGTGGAAAAATTGGTGACAAATTCACATAGAATTTAAGATAATTAATTAACATGTAAGTCCTAGGTCTATCAACAAGCAATGGTTACCCCAAACCTAACGTCACCCCACACGATGACTTCTAACGCGAAAAAATAAATAATCAATCTACACATTTATTTTAACTGCAATAATAAAAAGTAAAGAATACGATACCGAGCGGATCACGTCTGAAGGTCCGTAAATATCGAGACATGCGAATTCACCACTTTAGGACTATCACTATTCGTCCTAAAGTCTTTAGAATCTGCAGCAACCAAAAAATCACAATCGAGTCCCGAACACCCGAAGAACAACGCTGTCTAGATTCTACTGCATACCCTAAAACAGAAAACTTTCAACACGAAAAATGTCAGAAATAGTATGAGGAACAAACTGCCTAAAGGGACAGCCATCAAAAAACTCTCCATGCACCCTCACGCGCGGCTCTTTCCCTCTGCTCGTGGGCCTCACGTGCCACCACACGTGCCGCTGTCGATCGACATGCGCCAGCCTGTAGGGTTTGTCTCCTCCTACAAGTCATGCTAG
The DNA here is from genome assembly GCF_002742605.1 of Olea europaea var. sylvestris. Classification (NCBI taxonomy): domain Eukaryota; kingdom Viridiplantae; phylum Streptophyta; class Magnoliopsida; order Lamiales; family Oleaceae; genus Olea; species Olea europaea. The sequence continues at coordinate 34,744,301 of NC_036247.1, forward strand.
TGGTCTCCGTTTCCCCAAATTTCTTCTGGATCGATCAGAAAATGCGAAAAACGGAGACTGATTTTGACAGTTTTTTGGACAGCTTCTTCGATCTGATTTCTGTTACGATTTCTGGACGTTTTTGGTATGTTTCATGAGCCAAAACCACCACCTTGAATCTCTGATACCAATTATTACATAAGCTCTCTTGAAAGATCTTCAAATCGGTGATTTTCGGGCTCAGTCCAACGAATCTTTCTCAACCAACAACCAGTCCAATCGGCTCCAAACCACAACCAATTGATTCACCTCGGTTGCTATACAATCTTACCCACGTATGATAAGAAAGGATGATGATTTGTGACCACAAAGGCTAGGTGAAGACACCACAAAGGTATACTATGAAAAAACCACCAATTGCACACGTTATATAAGTGTTCTGGACACTTCTGGACACCTTTTTTCTCACACAAAGGGGAGTCGCCGGGATTCTCTTTTTCTTCTTTTAAAATCACACAATCATCATTAGAAAGTGGCTAGGGTTATAGCAAAATATATACTCTAGGGTTAGGCTTTAAGTTGGGCCTTTAAAAGGGTAAACGGATCAAGATTCAAGCCATCCATAAGGGAATACAATTGGGCTGGGTGTAGCTCATGGACTTGGTTGTTGGACTTATTTCATTCATTGGCCTATACCTATGCAATAATATTAACCCACGTTAACATCATAGCCCGATATTTATTAGGTATCAAAAACCCAACATAAATAATGAATGTGCATTGGCAAGCAAGTACTTCATCAACCCCAGTTCGCTTTCATTTCCTCCAAAATTATCTATCATAACATATATTAATTTATAAAAAGCTCCAGCAGCATCATCGTTTACCAAATTCAGCTCCAAATCAGGATTTACGGGAATTTCTCCTTCTGATCTCTAATAAAAGAAAAGGACAGTTGTGGGAAGAGAGTGGGAAACAACATTAAAATACGAAAAGCTTATTTATCATAAATAGATTTAAATGGATAGCTTTTTACCACAATGTTAAGCCGAAGCACAAAAAGGTTTGGACATCAACAGGCGACTGTAAGTATTATGCCCTAAGTCCAATCAACTTTAGACATAAATACTTGTATATATAATTAATGCTATTTAATGATAGATTTATTATTTAATTAATAGACAATTAAATAAATAATAGAGTCCGTAGATTCAAATCTTCGTAATTTGTTAATCACAAGGAGTTGTGATTCTGAGATATAAATTACATCTTATTGAATCTTAAGTCATCCGTGGTCGTAAGTAATAACGAGATACGAATATCGTTATTACGGATAGACCATCACATGTGGCATTTCTTACTTGTGAAGTAAGTAGCTAATCTCACAAGCTAAAGTGTGGTGACACTTAAATGACACGTGGATGTTTTGTTATAGAACAAAACATTGGAAACCCACCGAGAGATTCGACATGGATAACTATCTGAGTGTCAGTGGTTAATCTCTAACGTTCGGTAGTGAAATTGGTCCTTAGACTTGAGGTCGTCATGGTACCTTATATGAGGACAGTCATACTTTGGCGGTGTTGGATGTTGCTCTGCAAAGGGTCACTAATACAACATCGTTTGGGTACGTTAAGAATCTTATGAAGGTTGTGATTGACCAATAAAGGATTCGTCACTCTTAGATAGTAGGAGATTATAATCTGCGTTTCATTCAATTAAGTCGATAACGAAATCCTTGGCCAAGGTGTACTCATAAGTCGAAAAGGAGTTTTCAACTTATATTAACTTAATAGTGGAGTGAAAAATATGATCGAAATTCAGGATTGACACAATTTCATATCTCGTAATTGATCGGATCCTATTGACGAAGGGATTATAGTTTCACGATAAACGAACGAATTTGGTTTTGTCATACCACGTGACATTTCCCGTCACATGTATTGCCCTGACACATTGTTAGATGTCAATCAGGGACGGCGAGTGTGAATTGTCAATAAATTAAAAGGGTGTTTTAATTTATCAATTTTGATTAGATCAAAATAATATTTTACGTCGTTAGGTATCATGGTTGGGAACCTAATGGGTCGCACACAAAAGAGAATTGGAAGATTGCAAATTGTCAATTGGTTAATTTAACAATCGTTAGATAAACTAATTAATTGGATTTGTTATTTATATTCCCGAATTAATTAATTGGATTAATTAATTCACGGACGAGGTTTAATTAAATGGATTAATTAAATATTGGACCGGACCGGATCGAGTCCGTTTGGGTTTATATAAATACATGGCTAGGGTTTGAGGTCCATATGGTTTTCATTATTCTTGCTGGCACAAGAGGAAAATTCTGGTAGCTGCAATCTTGTTCTCTGTGTGGATCACCGTTGGAGGCTGGACAATTGGACAATTGTGGATGGCGAATCAAAATTGCTGGAACGAAGAGAAAAGTAAAAAGTTTGCAGAATTCTTCAAAGATACAATCTTTATCACAATTTCTATCTAAACACAAAGGGATCCTCGGTGGGAATCCAAATAATTTTAATTTTCCGCTGTGCATGTATAAGTAGATTCCCAACAGTGGTATCAGAGCTTACTTTGTGTTTGTTAAGAATTGATTTGCATGATTGAATAATCAAATGTTGATTGTATATATTTTTCTTGTTTCTAGCAATTTGAAAATTTGATTTTCGGATTAAAAAAATGTGAATGGATCTGAAATCCGTGCAGCAACCGGAGCTGCCCAGCGATTGAGGGCGGCTACTGCTGCTGCCGGTTTGGCAGCGCCAGGCTAGCGCTGCTGCTCATCGTAGTAGCGACGCGCACTGCTACGGCGGCACGAAGCCGCTGCCCTGAAGCCGGCGGCGCCCCTAAAACCAAGAAGAAGTGGCGCCGCCAGAAGAAGTAGGGGAAAAATTGAAACTTAGGGTTTTCAGTTCGTTTAGGGTGAAATGGAGGCGGAGGCCTCTGATGCAATTTGTGAAATTGCAGGCCCTCACCTGCAATATGATATTAGGGGTCCATTTGTTAAATTTTCAAAATAAGGGTTATTTTTCAAAAGGTTAATATTGAGAACCCCTCTTGCAATTATAGCATAAGGGTCAATTTGTGAATTTTAAATGGAGGGGCCAGTCATGCAAATTTTGTTATTGTGCGGCCTTCTGTGTAATTTTGAAACTTGGGCCAATTTGCAAATTTTAAAATTGTTTTGGACTTGAATTTTAAAATGGTTTTAAAATTGTATTTTAATGGCTTTGACCTATAATTTGACTTTGACCCAAAGTAAAATTTTACTTAAAATTGACGACATTTTATATTTTCGTTAGAATTGGATTTTAACTTAAATACTAAACTTTGACCCCAATTAAATTTTATTTAGGAGTGTTATCCTAATTTAAAATATTGATTCAATTTAAATTAGAGTTGGACTCCAATTTAGGACTTAATTAAAATTCGATTTTAATTAATTTTTCACCTGAAGATTTTTTTAGAAATTAGAATTGGATTCTAATTTGACATTTAATTAAAATTTGATTTTAATTAAATTGTTTCGCCCTAAATTTTTTTTTTTAAATTAGAGTTAGACTCTAATTTGATGTTTAATTAAAATTTGATTTTGATTAAACAGGTTTGCCCTAAAATCTTAGATTTAGAGTTGGACTCTAATTTTACCATTTAATTAAATTTTGATTTTAATTAAATTCATTCGCCCTTAAATTTTGAAATTGGACTTTGACTCTAATTTTATTTTTAATTAAAATTTGATTTTAATTGGATAATCCCGTCATATAATTGTTGAATTAGAGTTGGACTCTAATTTGGTATTTAATTGAAATTAGATTTTAATTAAATATGCCCGCTAATTAAAAAATCGATTAATATGATTAATTAATTATTTAATTGTTCCGATCCATTTGTCTAAAAGAGTTTAGATGACTTAATTGCTAGAAACTTAAAACTAATTTGCATATAATATTAGATATTATATAGGTATACATTTATGTGATGAATGTATTATTAGTGGACGATTATGAACTCGACTATATGAATGTGTTGAATGGTTAATTTTTATTTTTGTCGTTTTATGGGTTCGTGAGCTCTTAATTGTTTTGGGCCTGCGAGCCCGTTATTATTGTTATTATTTTGGGCCTGGGAGTCCGTTATTATTATTGTTGCTATGGACCTGCGAGTCCAATTTCATTTAGGCCTGCGTGCCAACCAGTATATGATACATGTTGCAATTGGACTAATTGAAGAAAGAAGAAGAGGAGGAGACCATGGAGATGACGTATTGATACTGATCACTGTAATACCCCCTAGGAATTGACCAACTAGTCTTCCTTATGGCTCAAGAAGACTAGATAGTAAAGTCCATAATTATCCACATTATTATATTATATGTTATATATATTTATTTGCATGGTAGATGTATAATAATGTATATATTATTGTTACGATGAGACATTTCAATACAAAATCCCTCCATAAAATATTAAGTCACATTTGTAATCGCCTTCCATCATTATAGTGAAAAATCGGAGTTCCAAATCGTCTCAACTTGTTGAGTACACTCAAGGCTGGCCCATTTGGTATATGTTTGACACTATGAAATATTTGATATTTCTGAATGACGGGTTTGACTTAACTAAAAAATTATCTTTTGTTGAGTACACTCAAAGAGATAAATTTTAGAGGCATGTTAAGCTAACACATAAAATGTGTGAAAACAAAGAATTGTTAGCTTAATGATCTGGGAGTTGTATGGAGATACAATTGATAACACTATCTACCCAAATGTTATATTGAGACTTGTTGAGTACACTCAAGGTCTTAATATAATAGATGGGATCCCAGCCCACTGGGAGTCAAGTATGAACTCCATAAATTTATGTAAGAGGGTCATAAATTTTATTTAAACAGTGGGAGCATAATTAATTTAATAAAAGTCCATGTTAAATTAATTGATGCATTTTATATATATTATTCTTTTCCTTTTCGTCATTTACATTTATATTGAATCGTGAGTAACCATATGTTTTGAATGGCATACTAGATGCCAACAACCAAACTATATTTTCTTAATTGACACCGCAATTTGAGAATTGTTCTCATGCATGAGAAAATTGATCACTTCCTTGAGTAGCCCTTTCCAGAGACACCTGCTGATGACTCGATTAAAGAAGAGGTGGCTACTGTAGTGAATGCAGTGATGACAATAGTACTACAACGTATGTGATACTTGCAACTATGTCATTGAGTTACAAAAGCGACTTGAGAGTATAGATGTTAGCACATAATTCTTCACTACAAAGAGTTGTATGATAATAATCGTGTGTGGAAGGATATGAGACTTCCAAACAACTATATTGGTGCAAAATGACAGAGTAATTTTCAATCGATACTTAGACACTGAAGATGATTGACGTTGAGAAATGTCTCAATTGAGTTCAATCATAAACCATGAACTAAGTAGTGACTTGGTTCTGCAATCTCTGTCAGAGAAAGCTATTCATAACTAATTATGAATTTAACGTGAATAAGCTTGAATGCAAAATTATTAAATTGCTTAACATGCTTAGAACTGTTAAGCTCTTTATCAAAGTTGGTAGTGGGCAAACCATTGATTCCTCTTAAGATATTAAGAGGAAGTCTAAAGGGGCTTTGTGAAAGCATCCAATATGGTTAAGACAGTCTAAGCGAAGGACAAATATCAAATCTAATGACCCTTGTTTTCATTATAGAATGAAAGGTCATTGGTAGGAATATAGCGTGGCTTATGTCTACTTCACGAGTTTTTTAGGTATTTAATACCAGATGTAAATATCATATTTATACAAATATGGAGAAACTAAAAATAAGTAGACCACTGTGAAAGAGAGAAGTTGACATACACGTTAGAGATGAGCAAAGGTTGCTGCATTGCCTGTATGAATATACTTCTTGCCATTGCTTTTTGGTTTAGTATTGAAATTAAAGAAACGTCGCCTTATACCAACCATAGCTAGAACATTAAAGTGAATGTCATGAACTATTTTAATGTTAAGGACAATAGTTGTTCTTGTTTATTTTGATAAAGGTCCTAATGGCTACGGTAAATTATAAAACGACGTTTATATTCTTTAATACTGAGGATTCTATAATGAGTATAGAAATTATAAGGTATAAATACTATAATCTAATTATTACCCAAATCTGGCACAACAGACTTTGTCATATAGATGAAAAGTAATTCCAAAATTACATAGAGATGTATATTTAGGATTAATTGATTTTGACAAGTACAAATTATGCATGTCTGGCACAATGACCAAATCTTCTTTTACTTGAAAAGAAGAAAGGTCAGCATAATTACTAGTCTAATGCATAGTGATGCATATAGACTCGTGTCAATTAATGTCAGATAATGTTTGTCTTATTTCACCAGTGATCATATACTTGATGAAAAACCAAACATGAAACTTTTGAAAAATTCAAGGGATTCAAACTAAAAGTAGAGAAACAAATAGGTAAAAATACCCTCACATTAAGATTCGATCAAGTGAGAGTATCTTAAAGATAAAATCTAGATTATCTAAGAGAGAATATGATTCTCTTGCAGTGAACTCCCTCATATACACTGCAGCAAGGTGATGTATCTAAAAGGAGGAATCTTTAATTATTAGATATAATGCGGTTAATAACAAGTCATGCAAATCTCCCAAAAATTGTTTTGGAGTCGTGCATTGATTGCAGTGTGCAACACATTAAATCATGTCCCATCTAAATTGGTTAACAAGACTCCATACGAGTTATGAAAAGACAATAGTCCCAATTTATCTTATATGAAAGCTTGGGGCCATGATGCTTATTTGAAGCGTCCTGAATCTGATAAATACGTATTTGTGAGGATATTCAAAGCAGACGTTTGAATATTAATTCTATTATCATGAAGAAAGTCTTCGTCTCACGACATATCGTCTTCTTAGAGAAAATGTTTACTCTAGGAGAGGATAGTGCGAGTAAAATAGAATTTGAAAGAGTTCAAGAGTCCACAGATATAGTTAACCAAGTAGATAAATTCGAGTTTGATCCCATATCTGATATGGGACATACTTTGGATCAGGAAGTAAAGACTCCTGAGGACATGACAGCTCTATGTGAATCTAGGAGGATCATTCGACCTTCAAGAAGGTGCGAATCCATGATCATTAATCAGGTATTAGTGATCCAGGATAAGGAACATGCTAGTTGCAACAAAATAGAGTCAAGTGTTGACTTAAAAGAGACAGCAAGAGGTCATGATACTCGAGATGAACTTTACGTATGTGAACAAGGTTTGGACCTTGGTCGAGCCTCTTGTTGGAGTAAAACTCATAAGGTTTTGTAAATAATTTACAAGGGAAGGGTCGATATGGATGTGAATATCCATATATACAAAGCAAGGTTAGAAGCAAAGGTTAAGTGTTGACCTTGATAAAACATTTCTCATGTGGCTTTGCTGAAGTCCATTCGGGTTTTATTTGCAACAGTTGCATATTGTAACTAAAAGTTACGATAAGTCTCTATGGAGCTGAAATCTTCGATTTGATGGAAAAGTCAAAGTGTTTGATTTTATCAAATTTGAAGATGAAATGTGCGTTTACAAGAAGATAGTGAGAGCATTGTCGTATTCCTAATATCATAAAAAACGACATTCCTATGTTTCAATCGTTGAAATAATGGTTGTTAAATGATTTATTCATGAACGATATGGGAGAAGCAACTTGATTTATAGAGATAGATCTAAAAGATTGCTTAACTGATTCCAATTTACATAGATGAAATCTTCTGGAAAAACTGGTTTACTCTTAAACGGTGTATTGGAAAGGTTCCAAATGTGAAGCAACCGTTGATTCAATAGTAGAAACCTAATATATGATTACTTCAGAAGTAGCAAAGAGTTGCAATCTGGATCATGATATTCATAAATGAACTTAGAATAGTTTCTAATATTGTTGATCACATGCCATTGTATTGTGATAACAATAGAGCCATTGCGAAAGTAAAGGAACTAAGGTCTCATCAATGATCCAAACATGTATTAAGTCGGTATAATCTCATCAGAGAGATAATACATAGAAATGATGTAAAGAGAAGAACAAATTCCCACATTTAACAATATTGCAGATCCACTGACAAAGAGTTGTCGTAGTATAAACATGATCGTCATGTAGACTTATGATATTGGATACATAAGTGATTGGATCTAGTGAAATGGGAGTTTGTAAGTATTATGCCCTAAGTCCAATCAACTTTGTACATAAATACTTGTATATATAATTAATGCTATTTAATGACAGATCTATTATTTAATTAATAGACAATTAAATAAATAATAGAGTCCGTAGATTCAAATTTTCATAATTTGTTAATCACAAGGAGTTGTGATTGTGAGATATAAATTACATCTGATTGAATCTTAAATCGTTCGTGGTCGTAAGTAATAACGAGATACGGATATCGTTATTACGGATAGACCATCACGTGTGACATTTCTTACTTGTGAAGTAAGTAGCTGATCTCACAAGTTAAAGTGTGGTGACACTAAAATGACACGTGGATGTTTTGTTATAGAACAAAACATTGGAGACCCGCCGAGAGATTCCACATGAATAACTATCTGAGTGTCAGTGGTTAATTTCTAACATTCGGTAGTGGAATTGGTCCTTAGACTTGAGAACGTTATGGTACCTTATATGAGGACAGTCATACTTTAGCGGTGTTGGATGTTGCTCTGCAAAGGGCCGCTAATACGATATCGTTCGGGTACGTCAAGAATCGTATGAAGGTTGTGATTGACCAATAAAGGATTCGTCACTCTTAGATAGTAGGAGATTATGATCTGCGTTTCATTCAATTAAGTCGATAACGAAATCCTTGGCCAAGGTGTACTCATAAGTCGAAAAGGAGTTTTCGACTTATATTGACTTAATAGTGGAGTGAAAGTTATGATCGAAATTCGGGATTGACACACTTTCATATCTCGTAATTGATCGGATCCTATTGACGAAGGGATTATAGTTTCACGGTAAACGAACAAATTTGATTTTGTCATACCACGTGACATTTCCCGTCAAATGTATTGTCCGACACATTGCTAGATGTCAATCAGGGATGGCGAGTGTGAATTGACTATATATTAAAAGGGTATTTTAATTTATTAATTTTGATTAGATCAAAATAATATTTCACGTCGTTAGGCATCGTGGTCGGAAACCTAATGGGTCGCACACAAAAGAGAATTGGAAGATTGCAAATTGTCAATTGGTTAGTTTAACAATCGTTGGATAAATTAATTAATTGGATTTGTTATTTATATTCCCGAATTAATTAATTGGATTAATTAATTCACGGACTAGGTTTAATTAAATGGATTAATTAAATATTAGACCGGACCGGGCCGAGCCCGTTTGGGTCTATATAAATACATGGTTAGGGTTTGAGGTCCATATGATTTTCATTATTCTTATTGGCACAAGAGGAAAACTCTGGTAGCTGCAATCTTGTTCTCTGTGTGGATCACCGTTGGAGGCTGGACAATTAGATAGTTGTGGATGGTGAATCAAGATTGCTGGAACGAAGAGAAAAGCAAAAAATTTGCAGAATTCTTCAAAGGTACAGTCTTTATCACGATTTCTATCTAAACACAAAGGGATCCTCGGTGGGAATCGAAATAATTTTAATTTTTCGTTGTGCGTGTATAAGTAGATTCCCAACAGCGACAACCATTGCTGTCTCAATGCCGTACTTTTTTGGCCACAAATTAATTGTCAAGGACTTCGTATTATAAAATACATTAGAAGAAAAGCGTCTTCGCAGATCACAAGCCATGGAAAGAGCCTGAAGCCAATCGAGAAACATAATTGCGAATGACACTCTGAACTATGAGTTTAATTATAGACAGGCACACATTTACCTGAATAAGATGATGGTTGAATTCTACACGAGTAGCCTTAAAAAGCTCCCTGGTCATTTTGATCACACATCGACTAAATTCATCAATGCTTCTGATTTTCATTACACAGTGAACTTCAGCATTAGCAAGAAATTTTCAACTATGTGGAGGTATGTCGAAATCATAACATCTTCTAACGCCACCCGTATCTATAAACTGCATGAGATTTGGAGCTTGAATGCTGATGGAGCATCCATCCATCCCTGGACAGCTACACATGATAAAAGTTTTTAATCTGGCGGCAGAAACACAAAGAACTTTAAAACTATCAATATTGCAAAAGAAAATTGACAGCTTTTCTAGTGCCGGCAAACTCGGGTAAAGATCTTGTCTTAAGCCCAGCTCAGACAGTACCAAAAACTTGAGGCTTAGTTTTCGGAGGTTGGGAAGTTCAAACTTTCTAGGCCACACGAGAACATCATCTACTAATGCCAATTCCAGTTTGACAAGGGACTTGCAAGCAAATAAACAATCTGGAAGGTTTTGGACTTCATCAATGCTTCCATAGAGGACAAGCTTCTTAACATTGTGCCGAACAGCAAACACAATCCAGTCATTCTTGATCTGAAAATTATAGTGATTTGAAGTGGAAAGGCAGAATTCGAACACATGAATATCTGACTCATCATGATGAGCAAGTACTTGATTGATGAAATTCATGAAATCATCCCTCTTCCTCTCCATTTCCGGAAAATGATTGTAGTCAAAACAAAGTTTTTGAAGGGAATAAAATGTTGTCTCCAGGTTCTAGACAAAATATAAGTTCGTGTAGCATCAATAGTAGGAAGAAAAGTGAGAATGTGCCTTTGAATTTCTTCTGGCAACCTACTCAGACGGTCAGCACTTTCCATTGCTAGATTCTTTTTTGGAAGTATCATAGTGGCCAGCCATTGTTTCCCCCCTGGTTTAGAAAAAACCAATACTTGATGATGGAAAAATATCAAGCATGATGATAGATATACATTTCAAATTAAATTTCAAATTAAATTCCAGGAATTAGTGAAGCTGTGGAAAATAATTATGTGAAGATTGGGCTGTATATTTCTCCTTGGGAAATTGACAAAACTAAAAAGGATTTTTATCAGATTAGTTTACAGGTGCTATCTACTGAGTTGGCAACATTAAATAAAAAAATAAAAAGGTTAAACTAGCCTACGAAATGTTGCCAACTTAGCACCGGTAAAACTAGAGATGGCAATTTGAACCGTCAAAACCGAAAACCGCGGTTAACCGAACCGAATGGGGCGAAAAAAACCGAACCGATGGTGCAATGGGGCGGATATGGTTTTGATTTTAATGAACCGGTTCGTAATGGTGCGGGTATGGTATTTACGTCGTCGAACCGAAACCGAAACGATTACCCGCTAAAAAAAAAAAATTGAATTGATAATGGACTTTACACTACTTTTCTATCAAAATCAAAACAAAATCCCTCCCCTCCTCATTACATCTACCTGACTCATTCGGCCAGTCTACTTAGTATTAGCCCATAATAGCATTAGTATGACAGTATATAAATGTAAACCCTACTATCCACAACCACAAACTCACGCACGGCCCCATTGCCTCTACGGTCCAAATCGTCGTCGCCTCCGAAAATTTGTTACATTTGTTAGTCATTTTATTACTACCAATCATGTAAAAACAAAATTCGATGTTTTTCTAGACGTGCCAATATTGCCAAGGATGAATAGGAATCAACTTTGAATGCTGATCCATACTAGTAAGACTTGTAGGGATGAATGCATCATGTAACTTCAATGCACAACAATTAAGAATGAAGGAAAAGTTTAGTATTATTATATTTATAATATTGTTTGTTAAATTTGTATTTTACAATTGAAAATTAGGATAATGTTTACATTTACGTTTGGAATATTGTTTGATAATGTTTGCATTTTCGTTTAGAATATTGTGTTTTTGTTTTCATTGACTTTTTCCATAAATTGTTTTATATCAATTTGACGGATGAACCTATAAAAAATAATTTATTTTCGTGGTTATTAACCGAACCGAACCGTGCCGAACCGAGATAAAAACCGAACCAAACCGATTTACGTGGTTATGGTGCGGTTATGGTATGGTCAAAAATTTGATGGTGCGGTTATGGTTTTGGCCGAACCGACCCATAACCGAACCGTTGCCAACCCTAGGTAAAACAATCTAGCAATCTATTAAATACATCGGCACAAGTAGCATTTTTGTAAAGATAAAACCTCTAATAGATAAGTATTCACTAAGCGACCAGTACATAAGGTAAACAACATCTATATTGTGGAAACCAACGAATTGTAAGGTTTTTGCTGTTATAGTCTCCTTTTTCCCGCCAAAATAATATAATAGTGCACCAAATAGTTGAGATGTCTATTTTATTTGTTTCAAACATTGACTATTTACTTCTGCAACACCCCGCACTGAGTAATGCTAGAGGGTCTGGAACGTTACGTGCACCAATAATAGATACCAACTAAAATTCGGACTCGCCATCAAGGCTACGACAATATGCAACTTTTATAAATTATTTTCAATAGGATTTCAACATTATTTCACTAACCTATAACCCACAAAAAATGTACCCTCTGCTTGAAGTATGTAATCTACCCCTCGAGCTAAAAACTTTTGCCACGAACTTGGCCTCCTCTGTGAACGAAAGCAAGTCTCAAAACCTTTGATAATCAATTCTAGAACGCAGTCAAGACCTTTCTGTAAACTCTATGTACATGGTCAAGATCAATGCCTGGTCAAAACCCCCTCCGTGTAGGATAGACTATGGTCAAGACCCCTCTGTGAACTAGAATATAATTATGGATATTTTTCCGATCGATCTCAAAATCAAAGTAACAAAATGAAAATTGAGTCAAACCTAACTTCTAGTCAAATATGTCATTAAAAAAAATGAAACAAAAAACATAGTGGCAGGCAATGGATTAAATATATATTATCCAATTCATTTGCTATAGTCATCCATTTTCACACACAACACATTTACGAAAAACGAGAGCAGGGAGAAAAGAAAGAGAAAAGAGGAAAGAAAAAAAGAGAGGAAGAAGAAGAAAAATTCGCGAAAATAAGTGGTTTATACTTTAAGCTTGAATTTCTCAATTTCGAAAGATAATTAAAAGTTACTTATTGCATAGTTATGTTTAATTTAGAGTTGTTAGATTATTAATTTAAATTCAATTTTATTGAAAGGGAACTAATTAAGTATAATAAGCTAGGACACTAAGTTAAAAGGAAGAAGAATAGCTTAAGTGATTAAAGAAGTTGGGAAAATTGCTTAAGTATAAAAGAATAAGGATTTGGTATCGCCTATTTGATTATTGAAGTAATTTAGATGGTTAATTGTTAATCTAAATATTATATCATATTTCAGGCGGTGATACGAATATTGGAACAACTTACCAACCAAGTTGATTTTGCGTACATAGTTCTATGAGTGGAAAAAATTTATATATTTTCAAATATTGATAAATTAGTTATACTATTACATTATGTTTAATTATGTGAATTTCTCGTACAATTACATGATTATTATGAAAGGTTCTTTCATTATGATATGTGTGAAATCATAAAAGTTACTTATGAATTGGAATGTGACAACTTTTACGTGAAAGGAGCCTTGGGGATGACCTAAGATATGTTATGTGAGAATGATAGATTACAATTTTGTATCTCGTATCACAGGAGTATTAAAACATCTATAGGCATCGACCTGTTGCACAAAGGAAAGCCACCCAACAAAAAATTAAAAATCAAAAATGAAAACAGTACCCTACCGTCAAACCTACCAAAACTAGATAATAACTTTCTAATATCAACTCTAAAAAGCAGGGATTATCAATCCATGATCTCCCTAAATTAGAAAAAAAAAAAAAAAAAAACCACACACACACACACTCTCACTTCTTGGCATGTTAAATATGCAACAACCCAATTACATTTGTAGCTACCTTCAAGAGAACTCTTATAAGCAGTTTTAACAACCACGTCTCCCCAAAAGTGCTTAGGTCCATTTCTAGAGAACATGAGAGCATGAACAACTTCAAGAAGGTGACCATTTGTTCTTTCGACTACACCATTTTATTAAAGAGAATTGGTACAAATATTTTGATAAATAATATCATTATACGTAAGATGCGTCCATTTTTTAACGTACAAACGTCTCATAATCTACTAAACACTTCTCTATATAAATGAATTACAGTGATCTTAGCTAGAAATTATTTGTTTATACATATTAATAAATTCATGAAGTAGTTATTTAATAATTGAAAGTGAAATATTTTCTTCATGTTTTCGTATATGATTGCTAAATTTATGTATAATAGGCACTAGAACATAATTGTATTACACATGTAGATTGAAAAAGATTAGAAAATTAACGTAATGATAACAATAAAATTAAAGTTTTCCTAGTAATGATATGTATATGTTATAGATAGCAGAAAAGGCCTTTGGCACACTGGTGCCATTTAAAAATGTCTAATCCAGTGGTTATCGGATCGCCCTTGATCCCAACAATTCAAACAAAATTTTGAAAATTGGTCAAGAACTGATTAACCTTGTCAAAAAGTTTTAATAAAACCCATCGATTTATTCGGATTTCAACTGGTTCTTGACAAGTTCAACTGTTGTTTAGTCCATTAGATTGGATCAGAGAAGTTAATTTATTGTGATATCAAAGAGAAAGTAATATCAAATATATAATTCTGAAAAGATAAGGTTCATCAATACCTCAAAACTAAGATCATAAAAATCAACATCTGAGCACAAGTTACGAGTTAATTGTTTCAAAAATCACTCTATATCATGGTCATGGACTACTTGCTGAATTTTAATATGCATCTCCCCACCCATCCCTATTTGTCTCCATTTAAAAAGGAACTCTTTAATTTTCATATTCATTTTCAATCTTTTTTTACACGCAAAAAATATTTTACATGCAAACTCAAAATTTTCGTTATTTTTTAACCATGTATTCTAAAAAAAATCACTATTCAAAACTCCGTTTTTTTTCCAAAATAATGGCCATCAAACAAAGGCTCACTGAACTTTCTTTGTTTGTACTCCATCCATCGCCTTCAAAATTTGTTATCATTGCCCCTAATGTGACGGATGAAATTTTGAAAGGGCAATTAACACCCATTAAAAATATGCCAAATCACCTTTGACATCCTAATCAGCATAACTTAAAAAAAAGATAAAGATAAAGAAAAAAAAAAAAAAAAATATATATATATATATATATATATATCTCCAGTCATCTTCTTCAAAACCCATCACCCTCTACGGCCACTTCCATCCCACCTCCACAACTCCAGCAACCACCTCCGACAAATTGGACTTTACAAACAAGCTCTAATAAAATTTGTGCTGAAGATTCAAATATACACCAGTACCCATCTCATAAATGACCCAATTTACAGATCGAGAATTGGGAATGAGAACGAGAACGAGAATTTAACTTCATATACTCCTTCGCCATTACTAAATCCTTCATCAAATTCTCACTGATTCAGATTGCTATGCTTCACCCTCCATTCTCTAATAATAGCTAAATGATTTCCAACTAGCAGATTTAGTGAAAACTCCATTTGCATTCTCAAATCGTGTTAACACCATTGATACTCCAATCCATTAACATCAAAAAAAATTATAAATTATGGCGGAAACCTTAACACCGACTGTTACGCTCCTATCTGAACCACTTCGGAAAGTCTACCATCGCGTCACGCAAGGTGTTAAATACCGATCCGAAGTGGTTCCGAAGTGACACCTACTTAATCGAAGCGTCCTCGTCCCTTAAGTCGAGGCGCAGTACATTCCGAGATTCTCTGTCAGAGAATCCACTGCCAATTTCAGAAAGAAATCTATGTCAAAATCCTTTCTGCCCTCAAAGTTTAGTTGACTTGACATCTCCATGACACTAATTGATGTGACGTATCAACTTTATGTCAACTCAACTCGGGAGAAGTAATTACCCGTCCACTCTATGGATGCGGCTGATTGACACCTATGAGCAGACGTCTCACACCGTCAGATGCATACACGTGTCCCACATTCAATGGTTCTCCTCACCTATAAATACCCAAGGTTTGACAAGAGGCGGATGTAATGAAACTCTTACAACATAACTTTCCATAACAAGCAAATATATATATTTTCCTCCCCACTATTTTGCACAACCTTGGTATTGTTTCGATCACTAGAGGCTAACTTGATCATCGGAGTGTATGCGGCTGCCACCACCCCCGCTAGTTCCGGCTGTATGCACCTGATCGTGCGTTAACTGTGCACGGGGAGGAATACGTAGAGTAGCTATCGGTTGGCCACGTGGAGGGTCCAATTTGTGAGGTCAACAGATTGGTGCCATCGGTGGGAAACTTCCTGTCCAAAGTTCTGCATTTTCCACTGGAGAAACCACCGGAAAACTAGTGACTTATCCTGAGAAGGGCACGTTTTTGAAAAAGAGCAAAGTCGAGTTATAATCCAAGTTTTTATCACCCTTGAAAAGGGAGATAAGATGAGTTACAGCCATGAAAATGAGAACCCTATGAGAGAGGCCTCTGAAAAAGAGGCGCTCCATAACAATATCACCCACTAGAGACCCTATCATCGGCATCGCTGAGGTCAAAGAATAGACATGCTATCCGAAGGAATGACTCAAATAGCCGCGGGCATGAAAGACATCACAGCCCAAAATATGGCGATGCATGAACTTCTCATGCAAGTCCGAGGTCACCAGGGCTCTCAAATGCCCCAAGGATCATATCCAGTTCAGGAAGCCCCAGCATTTCGTTCCCAAGGCCATGGGAGCCAGCACAGAGAAACCCCCTCGAAAGAGAAGTGGGTGCAGAAGCCACATCCTATGTGCAAGAGAGCCAGCCAGCAGAACCACAATTGGAGGACAATTTCCCTCAAGAATATGAAACACAAAGGTTAGTCAGCGTCTTCGACCGAATAGGGCAAGACCCTAGTAATAGGGTCTACTCAGTGCGAAGATCAGTTCGGTAAGAACAGGAGCAAGAACAAACACCTCCTCCTCCTAGAAATAGGAAGGAGAGAAGGGACTTAGTTAATTGGGGGAGTCGAGGAGAAGCACCTCCATCTCCCCGGAACATTCAAGATGATGAAGGGTCAGACGGGCCTTGTCGATCCTTTGAAATTGACGACGATGATGATAACCTCCCTTTCTCAAGGGAAATTCGAAGTTTTTCAATGCTTACGAATTTCATGTCCCCTAAGATCCCCAAGTATGAAGGAAAGAGGGGACCCGGAGAAGCACCTCACCAAGTATATGACACAGATGAGCCTCAGGGGAGCCTCGCCTGCTTTGAAGTGCAGAGCCTTCCACTTAACCCTAAGCGGAGTTGCTGAAGTGTGGTACAACAGACTTCCTCCTCTGAGCATTATGAGTTAGCCGGATTTAAAGAAGGCGTTCTTAAACCAGTACCTCTCACGCAGAGAAGGAGAGGCCCCGATGCAACGCCTGCAAGATATGAGGCAAGTCCCTAGAGAGACGCTGAAAAGTTATCTCGCCAGGTTTACAAACGAAATCACGTATTGCGAGCAGGTCACTGACAGAGAAGCCCTTTCAGCCTCAACATGAATACTTTGTTCCGGAGGGATGTGTGCAGCAAGAATCCTTCCACTTATGACGAACTAGTAGAAATGATGAGAGTTGAGATCGTCAGTGAAGATATGATTGATCACAAAAATCATGCAACACATGGACTTCCTCCACCTCAGAGGCAGGTAGGTCGAGGACCCGCAGCACACCTTGTCACTCAACAATGGACTCAAGCAGGTACTGGTCATACAATACCTCCCACCTCCGGACAGGCACTAGCTTCTGCCACGCTAAATGCAGTCCCAGTGTTGGCATATGAGAATTTCCCTAGCGGAGCAGGGCCATCTGGAGGAACTGATAGTAGTAAAGAGAAGAAGAAGCAGTCTAAACAGGCCCTTGGAAAAGGTAAGATTTTGCACTTTCCACCAACTCTATGGGCATGACACCAGCGAGTGCAGAGACACTAATCGATGCCCGGATCGAAGCAACCAACATCCCTCTAGGAGGAACAAATATCCTCGTAGATCTACCTCCCCGAACAGAGAAGGAAGAAGGCATAGAGAGCACTCACCTCGAGAAAGAGAATCAAGGGACCGAGGAGGGCCCAAACAGAGAGATCAAGCCCCATTTTCTGGAGGCCAAACCATCAGGTAGATCGACACGATCATTGGGGGACCTCACATCGATGGCAACACCAAGAACACCTAAAGGAATTACACAAAGGAAGCAAAGGACCCACCAATACTCACTTACATTGTCAATGAATCCCAAGAGGCCAATAGGATGGCCCCAATCACCTTCTCCCAGGAAGATGCACAAGGAGTTCACCACCCCCATTGTGATGCACTAGTTGTGAGAGCCGTAGTGGCAAGAAACGGACTCAAACGCATGCTCGTCAACAATGGTAGTTCGGTGAATATACTGCTTGACTCCACCTTCGACAAGATGCAAATTGAACATGGGTTGATCCCCATGACCGACCCATTATTCGAATTTACTAGAGATAGCATCGTCCCACGAGGGCGAATTATTCTGCCCGTCAAGATGGGTTCAGCCCCCCTTGTGGTCCAACACTTCATGGAATTCTTGGTGGTAGACCACAGATCAACCTACCATGGAGTATTGGGCAGACCCGCCTTGAAAGATCTTTGTGCTGTCACCTCCATCGACTACTTGTGTATGTAATTCCCAATTGAACATGGGATTGTCACGGTACGAGGCGACTAGATGGGCTCCAGGGCATGTTACTTGAACTCTTTGTGAAAATCAAAGCCTCGAACTGTTAATGTGATCATAACTGAAGTTGCCAGCGAACCCAATTTGGACGTGGAAATGATCGACGCCCCAGAACAAGGGCATACCTCCGAACAGGAGGAAGACGTCTACATGGAAGAGGCCCCTGAAGAAGGGCACCCTCTTGATGAATTAGACCCCCTGATCATTGACCTCGAGCCAAATGCGACCCCAATAGAAGAACTTGAAACCTTCTTCGCCAACCCAGAGGACCCCAATCAGGTCTTGCGAATAGGGAAGGCACTGTCCTCCGAAGTAAAAGAAGAAATGATGAGCCTCCTGAAAAGGAACTTGGATATCTTCACTTGAAAGCATGAAAATATGGTGGGAATAGATCCGAGGATCAGTTGCTATCATCTTAACATCAACTCTTCTTGTACCCCACATCGCCAAAAAAGACGTGCACTCAACCCAGAGTGATACGAGGCACTCAAAGACGAAGTAGACAAATTTAGCCGTAGTGGCTTCATCAAAGAAGCCATATATCTGAAGTATATATCCAACCCGGTCCTGGTGAAGAAGCCCAGCGGAAATTGGAGGGTGTGCGTAGACTTTACAAACTTAAATAAGGCATGCCTTAAAGACGGCTTCCCACTTCCAAGGATAGACCAACTTGTGGATTCCACCGCCGAACATGAACTCTTGAGCTTCATGGACGCATACTCAGGGTATAACTAGATCCCCATGTTCCGACCCGATAAGGAGGCTACATCTACCGCTACAAAGACATACCCTTCGGATTGAAAAAATGCTTGAATTACATATCAGAGGCTGGTCAACATGATGTTTTTCGAACTCATTGGCAAAACCATGGAGGTCTACGTGGATGACATGCTAGTCAAAAGCCTTCAGGCTAACGAACACGTAAGTCACCTCGACTAAACTTTTTAGATACTTAGAAAATATAAAATGAAGTTGAACTCCCTCAAGCGCACCTTTGGAGTGGCTTCGGGTCAGTTTTGGGATATATTGTAAACCAAAGAGGAATCGAAGCAAACCCAGTGAAGATAATGGCCTTGCTTGAAATGAGGTCACCTCAGAAACCAAAGGAGGTCCAAAGCCTCAATGGTCGGATAGCAGCACTCAGTCGCTTCATCTCTAGAGCTACGGATAAGAGCTTACCCTTCTTCAATGTACTGAAGCAAAGAAAGAAATTCCAATGGACTTTTGAGTGCGAGGAAGCCTTCCAAATGCTGAAGATGCACTTAGGAGAGGCACCCCTATTGTCAAAACCTCAACCAGAAGAGCCACTACTACTGTATTTGACGGTTTCAGACGAGACAGTCAGCGCTGTCCTAGTCAAAGAAGAAAATGAGCACCAGTTGCCGGTATACTATGTTAGCAAAGCACTCTTCCTAACTGAAACATGCTACCCAGACATGGAAAAATTGGCATTCGCTCTCATTACAGCCTCAAGGAAACTGAGGCTATACTTCCAGGGCCACTCAATTGAAGTTCTCACCAACTTCCCATTGAAGCAAGTGTTGCAGAGAACAGACGCGTCAGGATGCCTACTAAAATGGGCGATCGAGCTTAGTGAGTTTGACATACTGTTCCGACCTCGACATGCCATCAAGGGCCAGGCCCTTGCAGATTTTGTGGCTAAATTTACCAAAGCCCCAGAAATGGAGGCGACAATGGAACCAGTTGAGCCCCTAACGTGGAGACTGTTCGTAGATGGATCCTCAGGAGAGGTTAGCTTCGGGGTAGGGATCGTCTTGAAAAGCTCTGAAGGCCACAAGCTAAATTGAGCAGTAAGGTTTGGCTTCAAAGCCTCGAACAACACCGTTGAATATGAGGCCCTTCTAGCAGGCCTTAGACTGGCAAGGGAAATGTAGGTCAGAAGGCTCCTAGTGAGCAGCGATCCTCAGCTTGTTGTGAGTCAGGTCAATGGAAACATCGCGGCCAAAGACAGTAGCATGGTTACATACTTGAAATTGGTTCTGGACCTAGTTCCTCAT
The DNA here is from genome assembly GCF_002742605.1 of Olea europaea var. sylvestris. Lineage (NCBI taxonomy): Eukaryota > Viridiplantae > Streptophyta > Magnoliopsida > Lamiales > Oleaceae > Olea > Olea europaea. The sequence goes on from NC_036247.1 coordinate 34,765,077, forward strand.
TTTGAAAGGTTCGAGCTGATTCAAGTCCCACGCCTAGAGAATACTCATGCAGACGCCCTGTCAAAATTGGCCAGCAGCAAGGATTCAGAACTACTAAAAATTGTACCCATTGAACACTTATCGTAGTCCTCCATATCCGGAGGTGAAGAAGTGCTATGGATAGAAGGCACCCCGTTATGGATGCAACCCATCATCACCTTAACTTAAAGACCAATCACTACCAACTTCTAGAAGCGAGGCAAGGAAGTTAAGAAGAAGGGCTGCACACTTCGTCCTACAAGAAGATGTCCTCTATAAAAGAGGCTTCGCCTCGCCACTTCTCCGATGTGTAGGAGGCGAAGAGGCCATGTAGATACTCAGGGAAATCCATGAAGAAATCTGCAGGAATCACTCCGAAGGAACAGCTCTCGCACACAAAGCACTCCAGCAAGGCTACTTTTGGTTGACCCTGAAAACCGATGCTTGCCAGTTTGTCCAAAAATGTGATAAGTGCCAGCGCTTCTCAAATATTCAAAGGCAACCTTCTCAGAGCCTCTCCGCAGTGACCAACCCTTGGCCGTTTGCCAAATGGGGCATCGACTTCATAGGTCCACTCCCAAAATGAAAAGGAAGCGCGATTTTTGCCATTGTCGCCATCGACTATTTCACTAAGTGAGTCGAAGCTGAACCTCTTGCCAAGATCACTGAGAAGAATACTACAAAATTCGTCTGGAAGAACATCATTTGCAGGTTCGGCATTCCTCATTCCTTAGTATCTGACAGTGGGAGATAGTTCGGCAACAAGAAAATGCGAGACTTATGCGACGAACTGGGCATAAAGAAGGATTTCTCGATGCTTCATCACCCACAAGCAAATGGGCAAGTTGAGGCAGTAAACAAAACAATCAAGCATACCCTGAAAAGGAAGCTTGACACTCCGAAAGGGGCTAGGGTTAATGAGCTTTCCCACGTCCTATGGGCCATCAAAACAGCTAGCTAAATTGCAACAAGGGAGACACCCTTCTTCATGACCTACAGAGCCGAGATCATGAGCCCGATTGAGGTAGGAATCCCATCGCACTGTCGAATACACTTTAATGAGATCAGTAACGACGAGGCTCGAATGAACGAACTCCACCTCCTTGAAGAAAGGAGGGATGCCTCCCAGGTGAACTTAGCAAAGTATCATAGAAAGATGACCCGCTATTATAACTCCAAGGTCAGAAATCGGACTCTTCATCTGGGGGACCTCGTCCTTAGAAAGGTCTTCCAATCATCAAAGACAACCGGGTTCAGAGTGTTGGGACCAAATTGGGAGGGTCCTTACCCCATCCACAAGGAATCCCGACCTAGCAGTTTTGAAATTGAAGACATGGCAGGGAAAGCACTGCCTCATCAATGGAACATCGAACATTTGAGAAAGTACTATCAATAATGAGCTTGTGTTCCGATCCGATCTCAATGATGTCTGGTAAACGTGTGTCATGATCCGATCTCATTTGTGACTTCCCTATCTTACTAAGTGCTGAAAATGCCTTAGTGAAGAGTGATGTAATTCCTCTTAAGTAATGATACTTCAATTGTTTGTCACGTCGGTTAGTAAATTGTTACCTCAGTTCTTCAATATGTTAATTGATCCGATCTTCTGTTATAAACTGGTTACTGGTAATAGGCGCTTAAGTGGTTGTCATTCATATACCTAAGTGTAAACAACTCAACATAATGAAAAACAGAAGCAACAATACTTAAACAAGAAATCTTTCATTCATTCATTCAGAACTGGATTACAAAAGAGGCCGAAGCCATTACAAAAATTGATTAACCCTACTCTACCGAGGCATCTGCCACCCCGACCTCCGCCGCTCCTGCCCCAGGGGCCTCTGGAGCGTCCTCAACGAACCTATCAGGTCGACCTCTAGTAGGCCCACCAAACTCTGCCTCTAACGAAGATATGTCCAGAGTAGGATGGACCACATTCAGCCGATCCAATATTCCTTGGGTGTTCCAGGAGGCCCAGAAGTTGGCAAAGTCATCTTACAGGGAGTGCTCTTCAAAGTGGTCGATGAAGTTCTGTACAACGACTTCCCCTGCCAACTTCAGTTCATCCTTCAGAGAGGCGATCTCCTCAGCTTGGGCATCCGTCCTCTGCCTCAGCTCCGCCTTTTCTTTATTGGAGGCCTCTAGAGCCTCCGTGGTGAGCCGGTGGTGCTTGTTTGCATGATCAACTCTTCGGGTAATAGCAGCCACCTGGCACTCCACTTCATAGAGCTCTTTCTTCAGCTGCTCTATGTTCCCCTGGGCAGTCGCTAGCTGGGCCTCAGCTTTCTTCCTCTCTCTCTCTTTCTCCTCGGCCCTGACCCGGGCCTCCCTCACTGCGTCGCCATAGTACATCACCTTCTCAAGGCGCTTGGCGAGGTCCTTCCTCTTAGCATTGAGGTCTTTTACCAAGCCCTCGAGTTGGATATTTGTGCTTAAGGCCCGGTCCACACAAGCACTGTTGGCCGCAACCAGGTCCTCGACAGTGCAGGAGGTGGTGTCGTTTCTCCATTCCTCGGTCCAATACTTATTGTGGACCATCACCACCGCAGCAGTCTCTGGAGGAAGAGCCTCCAGCACTTCCTTCACTGGCTCCTCTAAATTAACGTCTAAGAAGTCCACCTCTTTCGAGGGACGGGTCCTTTTCCTATTTGGCTACCCTGACACTTGGGCAACGAGCACAGTGGCGACTGGCGATGTGGCTAGGGTAGGAGAAGCCTCTGAAGACACAGGCCTCTTCCCCGGGATGACAACCCCGATTCGAATTAACGTCTGCCTCAAAGCCGGAGGTGGCCTCGCCATAGTTGGGCGCTTCGAGGGGGTGGCAGGCCTCTTACCTTTCCACAGCAGATTGGCGTTCGGGTCCTCCGCCACCTCCTCCTCGGTGAGAGGCTGGAGCCTCTTGCCGGCCTCCACCAAAACCTCCATCTGTTTTTTGTACGTAGAAGAAGAGGTCTTCAGGACTCTCGCCTCTGCCATCATCCTTTGGATGATTTTGAAGTCTGGCCTCAAAGGCCACTTCTTATTAAAGTAATCTACAATAATACAAGCAAATTAGTACAAGTGTAAAAAGTTCGAAAAGTACTGTAAGGCTTTCGCTTCGGGACATTTACCTTGAGAGGCCATAAGGTCGTGCGTCACAAAGTGGATATTTTTCCTGATCAGCTGGTGATATAACCTCTTCTTCGAAGGTAGCTGATAGATGATACAAATGATGTCGAAGTCATCGGTGGAAAGCTCACACCGAGAAAGAGTGCCTTTAAAAACAAACAGATTAGTTAAGAACTGATCCGAAGAACAAACAAAAAAAAACACAAAGCCACAGTACTCACTAAGTGTTGAATACTTCGTGAGGACTGTAAGAGACGCCAGGGGGTCCCCCTCCATCGTGTTCAATCTCTAGACAGCCCAGCACCACGAGTTCTTCCACTCCTTAATGGAGCTCGACAGATCAAGTACGAATGGAGTGTGGGAATCCCATGAGGTTAAGTAGTACCACCCCCTGGTCTTATCCCCCCGCAGCCGCTACCTTAGGGATGCAGAGGGTCTGGAATACAGAAAAAGGCATCTCTACCCCAAGCGACGCCTCCTTCCACAACATCCAGGAGCCCACCATTTGGCTCATGGAGTTCGGGTTCAATTGGGTAGGAGCTAAGCCGTATGACCTAAGTACCATAATGAAGAAGGGGTAGATTGGGAGCCTAAGGCCAGCCCTAAGGATCACCTCGCTTATTTCCACGCATCCTGGTTTAGGGTAGCAAGCCCACTCATCAGGTTTTGGTAGGATCAGATCTACACTATCTGGGATCCTATATTCGGCCCTAAGTCTTTTTAGGTCGGCACCCTTTAGCTTAGAGGGGTAATCCGATGCCCCCCAATGCATAGATGTGTCTGTTGGGCTATCTGGCCTCTTCTATATGTTCCCCCCCAATAATTGACTCGGCTATCTCAGAAGAGGTCACGAAAATGGGCTCATCCAGCCTCGCTAGTTCCAACCCCCTACCCGAACTACCACTACCCTTAGAAGCCATTTTCAGAAATGAAAAGTTTCAAATACTTACTGAAACTTCTGAAATGGAGCATCCTACAGCCGAAAATGGTCAAGAAACAATGTAAGTCGTCGAAAACTGGGATTTCCCGTCAGAAAGTGATTTAAGAACGTCGAAAAATGCAAAGACGTCGAGAGAAAATGGGATTTTTGATTTCGTAAAAGTGAAAAGCTCCAAAATCGCTCAAGTCCGCCTTTTATAGAGCGTCCCAACTGATCTCCATCATTGAATTCAAATGCAATCAATCCAAGCCGTCTGTCGCATCATCAATCTAGGCCGTTGAAATGAAACGCTAGATTTGATATACGCCTAAGATCTAGCTGTGACCTTCACACTCTCGCGAAACGCGTTGCTTCGATCACCATCAATCGTCTGCAATAAGTAGCCACGGTAACCTTTTCTGGGAATGGGCATCACGCCCAACTGTCGCCTTGGAAATATGAGACAACTGTCTAATCATTTAAAGTCAAAGGTGTCCACCTCATATTGAGCTCTTCACTCAGCTTTACTTAGCTTAGATGCACCTGACGCGAAGTCCCCTGTGGGTCATCGCCTCAATAGCCGTGTTCCCTACTAAGCTTTAGCTATCTCCCAATGCGTCGTCCCCTGTGGGTCGACACACCGGTGGCAGATAAGCTCATCACTCAGCTTTACCAAGCTTAGATACACCTGATGGCAACCGTGTTTCCTCCTAAGATTTACAAAGCTTTAGCCATTTCCCAACGCGGAGTCATCGCTTCGGTAGCTGTGTGTCCTAAACTTTACAAATCTTCTGCAGTCCCCCAATGCATCGTCCAGTTGGCAGCACATCGGTCTTGAATAAGTTCTTCCCTTATGCAGTAATAAATCTTTAACGCGTCTGCCTAATGTCAACACTTCGGTGAACACAGAAATCGACCCACTAGTTCTCACAAATCACGGCCTGATCGAAAAAACAAGCCCACCCATGATATAAATATTCATTCTTGAACTTGGGGGACCACTGTTACGCCCCTATCTGAACCACTTCGAAAAGTCTACCACCACGTCACGCGAGGTGTTCAATACCCATCCGAAGTGGTTTCGAAGTGACACCTACTTAACCGAAGCGTCCTCGCCCCTGAAGCCGAGGCGCAGTACATTCCGAGGTTCTCTGTCAGAGAATCCGTCGCCAATTTCAGAAAGAAATCTATTTCAAAATCCTTTCTGCCCCAAAGTTTAATTGACTTGATGTCTCCATGACCCTAATTGATGTGACGTATCAACTTTATGTCAACTCAACTCGGGAGAAGTAATTACCCGCCCACTCTATGGACACGGCTGATTGACGCCTATGAGCAGACACCTCACACTGTCAGATGTATACACGTATCCCACATCCAACGGTTCTCTTCACCTATAAATACCCAAGGTTTGACAAGAGGCAGAGGTAATGAAACTTTTATAACATAGCTTTCCATAACAAGCAAATGTATATATTCTCCTCCCTACTATTTTGCACAACCTTGGTATTGTTCTGATCACTAGAGGCTAACTTGACCGTCGGAGTGTATGCGGCTGCGACCACCCTCGCTGGTTCCGACTGTATGTACCTGACCGTGTGTTAACCGTACGCAAGGAGGAATATGTGGAGTAGTTATCGGACCACGTGGAGGGTCCAATTTGCGAGGTCAACACCAACATCGAGTTCATCATAATGTGGTGGATATGGTGTGCCCCAGTCATTCATAATCATCACCATCGCCGTTGGATCTCCACAATTACAATTTTTTTTATCTATCCATATGGTCATGGCTTATCTAGTTGGGCTTGTATTGTTAGTAGGCTAGCCCAAAGCCCTTTACTTTTAGGTTTGTTCTATTCTATATACGATTGTATCTCTTCATTGGGAAAGAGAGATGAATGTCGAATTGAACTGTGGCTTGCTACCGTCTATTTCTCCTCTTCCTCTTCTCTGATCTTCTTCTTCTTCTCTGTCTACTACTGTTGTGTTTCTTCTTCTCGGTTCTTCCTCTCTTCTTCTTGCTCTTAAATTGTTCTCCATGTCTATTTCTTTTTTCTCTCCTGGTCTATCTCTATCTCTTTCTCTTTATATTTATCTTTTACTTGTAATTTCCTGCACTGTAATAGAATTGTCTATTAATGAGATGAAAAGTAGTTGTTATTGCTAGTTATTTCACATTTTGTTCTTCAATTTGGGTAATTACAATTTATATTCTGTATCTTAAGTTTATAGCTGCTGGTTATTGGTTGAGTTGGTTGAAAATTGAGCTCCAAACATAACACATATGACCTTCTTGATCGCTATTTAGTTGGTGTTCTTCTTGACTGTGCTTTGCTGGCAGAGGGATGCTGCAACCAGCGGACTCTTACTCTTCAGGAGGGCATTTCCATTTAAGTCGCTACCCAAGCTTCATATATGGCATTTAACTGGACGGATTTTGAGGCTATAGGTGATGGGGCCACTGTTAACATGAAGGCATTTAAGCAAGCAATGGGGGCCATCTTGAGGCTCGGGAAGTACTTTAGTTATTTATTTATTCATTTATTTAAGCTAACTTGTAGGACTTCGTTGATTTGACAAGTTAGTTGCCACATCAAAATTCCATCAACCACGTCAGCGAAAATGGTAATGATTATTTCACGATGATGGATGGAGTGCAAATGGCAAAGGTTCAATGAGCAGTGTGAAGCATATTGTTCAACAAGCACTTGGTGACTATAGTATAAGTCGAGTGATTTTAGAAATAACTAACTCTAGTATCTGCAGCATATATAGCAGCAACATTTCTTTCTCTTGCTTTGGTTATAAAAAATAAAAAAAATTCGTTGAAGCACTAAATGAGAGGGCCACATTTATATCATTTTAATATTATTTTCAACAAACCACCTAATGTGTAGGCGAGATTCATTTTTTGGCATTTCTTGTATGCGCAGTGTACAGGCAGCTCTTGTTTCCTAACCTGTTGGGGCACATCGCACAATTTACCTCCCTCACAAAGCTCTAGGGATGGGACGGTGCGGACTCTCAAGGTTGGGTTCAACCTTTGAGATTATTTTTCGGCAAAAGTATAACTATCATGTGTACTATTTCAAAATTTCATTTATTGGCTGATGGTGAAACAAAAACTCAACTAGATTCCAGAACTTAAACTATAAGGTAAGGCTACATTTTTATATCATTTTCATATTGTCTTCAACACAGTACACAATCATCCCTCCCTGTAGTAAGGTCGTGAGTGATTTGAGAATGACTGACATAACAATTTTAAGATCTGGTTTGCCAATTGTCAACTGATAGACATGGCTTGATAGTAATTTTCTCTAACGCATAGCCCATCTTTCCCTTGTTCTTATTATAGCGTTTCATTGATTGAGATCCCCTCACTAAGTGAAAAACTATATTTTGCTTGCACAAGTCATTTTTATCTCCGACCATCTCTCATAAAAACTAATGTAAACTCAAACAATGGAGTTAAAAAACACTTGCATCTCAAAAAACACTTGCAAGGAAGTAGGGAACTAGACATGGGAATCAACATCTTCCTATTTGCTGAAATATTTACCTCGTCGCCAGATTATGATAATAAAATAAATTCACTACTAAAAAATAGAGTTTCAGGTACGGATTTTCCGTTCCTAAAGCCTCAATATCCGTTGCTAATAATCTTCAGCAACGGAATATTTGTAACCACAAATCCGTTGGTAATTTGAGGATCGCTGATAATTACCGATGGAACATGCTGTAGGTAAAGAGTAAACATCTTACCAACAGATTTTCCGTTGATAAAGTGCGAATCTTTTACCAACGGAATTTTCGTTGGTAAAAGTTTTAACCAATACCAACCGACTTTCCGTTGATAAATGTCTACCATTACAATTGATAAAAATCAATGTTGTAAATAACTGTATGGTAAAAAAGTTATTTATTTATTTATTTATTTATTTATTTATTTATTATTATTATTATTATTATTATTATTATTATTATTATTATTATTATTATTTAATAATTATAATATTATTTTTTTTAGCCAATTGAATTGAAAGGCCAAAATATTGTTTAACTTCTTATTGAACCACAAATTTATAGAGGGCAACTACAAAAATATTGTTGTAAACTTTCGATGTGGGATAAGTGAATTATTTTTACCAACGGATATTCCGTTTCTAATTACCAATGGAATATCTGTTGTTGAAAAATCAAAATGTTAAACGGTTATATTAGGCACGGAATATCCGTTGGTAAAGAAATATCATTTTTACTAACGGATAATCCGTTTCTAATTACCGACGGAATATCCGTAGGTAAAAGATCAAAATGTTAAACGGTTATATTAGGCACGGAATATCCGTTGGTAAAGAGATGTCATCTTTACAAACGAAAAATCCGTTGCTGATTATTGTCACTACAACAAAACAGTGATTTTGCGACAAAATTTTTCGTGACATATAAAAAGTTGTTGCAATAAGTGATTTAACGTGACACTTTTTTAAAGTTTGTCGTGAAGATTGTGGTGATAAAAATAAGTATCAAAAAATATAAGGCGACATAAAAAGTTGTCGTGAAATGTGAGAAAGCGCGACAAATAATAAAAAATGTTGCAAAAAAAAAATGAGGGAAGCAAGGCGCAAAATTATTTTTGGGGGGAAACTTATAGCGACAAAATTTTATTTCTTGCTACAAAGTATTTGTGATGCAATAGGATCTACTTTTGCGACAATGAATATTTGTTACTAAAAATTCAATAGATAGTGGAAAAAATCACTACAAAAAATTTACTTTTTGCAACGGAAAAGAAAAAATTGTTGACATAGGCTTTTAACAACGTTCACTCGTATGTTGTAGACTCTGATGTTGTCATATAGTAGAAGGATAAGACAACGTGCGGCACGTTGTCAAAAGCGCACGTTGTCAAAAGCCTCAAATGCAAGTTGTTGCTAAGTTTTTTATGACATTCTTTGCCTGTAGCTTTTATAATATATTGCAACATTCTTTGATTGTTATCTTAACTTCTTTTGCAATGGTGTGTTTATCCCTTTTTTTGCAAATATTGTGGTGAAATAAGCAAGTCCATAAAAAATATAAGGCGACATTCTTCACCCAGTAATAGCTCTATTTTTTTTTTCCAATTCTGGTTCGAGAAGCTATTATCTGTCAACGGAAAAATAAGTGATTTAAAAAAAAATTAATCGAACTATTTAAAAAAAAAAGAAGACAGAAATGCTGAATGATCTATATTAGATCTACCAAGAAAAACAAAACTGATTTTAAAATAAAAAACCACAACCCAAATATAATTTCAGCCCAACTCAAACCTATTAATTAAAAAAACGAAAATAAAAAATTGAATTCACATTCACGCCTCCGTCGTTAATCATCTATGATTGAATTCACATTCATGCCTCTGCCATTACCCCCGCAAAATCTCACCTCTGCCTCCCGTTAATGCTACTCTCCACCCCTCGCCGCACCTCATTGTCGCCGCTACAAGCAACAAGAAGCATAAATGGCGTCAAGTGCAGCGGTGCCGTTTTGGAGGGCGACAGGTTTGTGAATCCCAGGCTTCTCTTCCAATAGCATCAGATAATTGAATCTACCTCTTATTCACAGGGTGACATTCTAATTATTTTTACCAGTGTTGGTCCACTGGGTTTTTATGGTTAAAAAGGAACAATGCTAAGCATAATGGGATTAAAATGAATGCCTATAGGGTTATTTAAAGAATTGAATTTTTGGTTTCAAATTTGATGGGGGCTAAGTTTGTCAATGAATTAAACAACGTTGTAAGGAAATCAAAATTGAACGCTGGTAGTCTAATGGATGACCTCAATTGCAGTTGAACTCAGATGTGTCTTTAAAAAGTTATAAACAGGAACTTTAAGGGTATGTTTTATGGAGTTTCCATGACTTCTATACTGAAGCACAATAGAAGTACAATGGATTTCTTTAAAATACCCTGTAATTATTTCTAAAGTTCCCCCAACAGTGAATGAACAATTTGATTTGGCTTGTAATCATATGGCCCTTTTTGTTTTAGAAGCTTTTCTGATTTTTTAATTGGTGTCTTTGGTGTTCTGTTATGAAGAAAGCTTGATGGAAAAATAATAAAAGAAAGAAAATCGGAAAGTCTTCTCCATGAGCATATTTGACTGAAGAAGGGGTTTATAAGATTTCCTCGTGTCGATTAATTACCATGCATTAAATGTACTCGTCTAGTAATTATTGATCTATGATAAGAATTGGTTGGACTAACACTTATTTGACAGGTGTGGGTTTTGATTATCCTGACTTAGGAACCAATATGGAAGTCTTTGGGAGTTTTGGCGTCAATATTAAAGATTTGAACTTTGGAGAAATTTTCTCCTCCACGTTGTGTTCAGAATAATTTTTCTCTAATTTCTGATTCCTTACATCTTTGTTTCTGCCATGTTTCCCTGTTCAGCATTGTTTTGAGGATTAATGTTTCATGTTGCTGTGTGTAGTTTTATTAAGAGAAGGTGATTGCACCTCTTTTGGTGTTGATGACTGCCTGCCCTTGTTGCTGCATCTATTTTTTAGTTTCAAAAAGAATTCGCTCAATTAATTGGTGTTGATTTCACTTTTTGAACAAGCACTGCTTCAAGTAATTAGGAGCTGGTTTGCAAACGAAAGGGAACGTATCTTGTCTGGGTCAATTTCTAAAGTATGTGACTGAAATGTGACCTCTCTGCATAGGCTTGCTTTAATTTTAGTGATGTTTTTATTTGCCAATTCTTGTGTCTTAGCATTTCTTCATTATGATGTAGCATCTGGTTGATAAAGAAGGACTAAGTGAAAACTTAGCAAGTTTGTAAAGAATGGTGGGTGTGACTGTTGAAGAATCTAAGTTATTCAGCTTCTCTAGTTGAGTATCTATACCGGCAGTTGATTCTTTTGCTTCAATTGTACACTCAGTGGGTTGGAAGCATATCTTGGAGTCAAGAATGTTATTTGGATATTCAGTGAGTTTTTTGTTATTTTTTCCATATTTCTAATTTTATTTTCTATTTTTCAAGTTTGGTGAACCATCCTAAGTAGTTTGACATTGAAATTACTAGTTCTATACGTTATTTGTATTTGTTTTGATTTTGGAGGTAACCAAGTTTGTCAATAATACCTAGGTCTATATTTATTTGGTTGATTGTAATGTGATTTTATATTAATTTATTTTGATATCATTTATATTTTAGTAATTGTACATTAAAGCATTCAATTCATAAAGTCACGAGTTATTTTTAATGAAGTTACATTTTCAAATAAATGTGTACCATAGTGACAATTCTATTGCAACGAAAGAAATTTAAAATTATATGTTTAAAATAGAATATCCTACATACATAAATAAAGATAGAATAAATAAGACGACAATTGTACATTGTTGAAGTGACAAACTTTTTGTACTGCGAAATAATTTTAATTACAAGCACAACTTGACACATATAAATATCCATCGTTGCACAAACGATCACATGATAAACTCTTTGTGTTGAATATATTAAAATATATTACGACGACATTATGACTATAAATACCGTGTTGCTATTTTGTATTTTCTAGCATCAAACAAATAGTGTTGTGGTTTTGTTAATGCGACGAATGACCGAAAGTTATCACAGAATATATTTTGTGACTTAACATTCACAACAAACATATTTCTCGTAAAATCTTTATCGGAAATTCATTGCGACAAACTGACTCGTCGTCCTTTTAATTTTTCGCGACATATATATATTACGACAACATTATGGCTACAAATATTGTGTTACTATTTCGTATTTTTTGCGTCAAACAAATAGTGTGGCTATTTTGTTTACGCAATGAATGATCGAAAGTTATCATAGAACACATTTCGGGACTCATATAGAGCGACAATACCCGCAACAAACAGAGTGTTGTCGCTAAATTACTTTTGCAGCAAAATCTCATTTTTTGCGACAACAATTCTTTGTCGCGAAATCGGTTATTTTTTGTAGTGTGTAGCTAAAAGTGAATTACTTTTACCAATGGATAATCCGTTTCTAATTACCAACGGATTGCATCCGTTGGTAATATTAGATACATCACCTACGGAATATCCGTTGGAGGAAGATCCAAATGTTAAACAATTACATTAGGCACGGAATATCGGTTGGTAAAGAGATATCATCTTTACCAACGGAAAATTCGTTGCTAATTATCGTAGCTAAAAGTGAATTACTTTTACCAACGGATAATCCGTTTCTAATTCCGTCGATGAAAAGCTGTTTTTTAGTAGTGATTATTGATATAAAATGCTACTTGGAACATATTGAAGAATATTCAGTATGTATGGAACATATAAAAGTCAATGTCTAAAAATCTAAAAGATTTTTCAAGTATCAAACTTATTCACATCCTAGAGAAAAGAACAAGCCAAAGATAAGTTAACATGTTACTTGGCACTCTCACCAAATTATTTTGCAGTCTGTTCAATCTTCACCTTGTTGCCTATTTTTTCTTTACTATATCAGGCTCTTATTTCTTATGCGTAGCTAATCTAACTTCTCAAAGAACCCTTGTTTACCAAACTGAGAAGCAAGACTAACGGAAGGATGCTGGTAGATAACACAATGGCTGAAATTGCAGGTCTATATTTGTTATATTTACTTATTCATTTGTTATGGAATTCGCATTGTAGAACAATTAAGTTTTAAACTTTTAGCATATGTCACTACAATTAAAAATATTGTAGTGACCAACTAATTTGAAAGTGATAAAGGAGGTTCCGAATCAAGTGATGCCAAGTTTTCTGATAATATGTTGATAGCGCTAAGATATCAAGAGTTGGTAGACCAACACGAAAATGGCAAGTCATCGTGATCTTTTCTTAATTAGGGTAGTTTTTTAACATGTTTTGGTAATTTGACCATAACTTTGGTTGCGGTTATCAGAAATCGCAATTATGATCCCAATTCGGAAAGCTCTTTTCGGCGCGCATGTCGTGGTCACTAGCTTTGCTTGGTGGGGGTCAATTTCGAGGCCAAAACCCGCTATTTTCCCTTCTGAATTTTCATTTTTAGTTTTTTTTCATTTATGGTAATATTTCCTTTGCCATTTTCGAGATGATTATGAACTCGATTTGAGTCAGATTTTTTGCAATGATTTTGGGATTTTGCTATTTTTGGTAAAATTTCGATATTTTCGATTTTTTTCAACTGTATAACCCGACTTGTAGGTTATTTTTCATCATCAGATTTTAATAAAGTTTAATTGAATTTTCAGAGAATTCTCTGTTTTTGGACATTTTTCTTCGTACTCCTTGTAAACTATCTTTTACAGCTAGTCTGTAGTATAATCACTATTCTGCTCAATGTCAGAAAGCTAATTTGGATACACGGGTCTACATCTACTTCACTAAAAAATGACAAACAACGTGACAAACTATTTCTTAAATTAACTAAAGAGGCTTGGTACCAGTGACCGTGTCACTATCCCCACCCTTTCTCTTTTATGATCGACTTTTTTCCTCGATGATTTAAAATTTAACACCAATTAGTTGTCACCATTTCTCGACATTATTCTTTTCACTTGAAATATTAAATACATTTTTCATCACTACTCATATCTGGCACAATTAAATGCTTTGTGTTTCTTTGCTTTTCACTTTGAGAGATATTGAATCTGATAACTATTCCTTTTAAAGCCAAAAAAAAAAAAAAAGGAAAGAGGAGCAACCTTTGATCTTGTTAATGAAAGAAAATATTTGACAGTGCAAAAATATAAAAAATAAGAGGTCATCTAACATATTCGACAACAGCTTTCGAAGCAAAAATTCAAGTAATATGTCCAGATTTAGCCACTTCAATTTTTCTATTTAATCTTTAAAGGCATCGAATTAATTGCATTTAATACATTTTAAATGAGATCTTGTCATGAATTCTTTTCCTTTTACAGTTTTTTTCTATCGTTCTACAGATCTTTCCTTCCCTCCAGATATTCATTCAGTATCAAGTACCTTTTACTTGATACATATATTTAGAATGCATCCACCTAATGTACCAATTTACTCAAATATTTCAAATTTATTCCTTTATAGTTACATTTTTGCAATCCCTACAATCGTAAAGGTAATTTACAAGCATCCATGTGTTGAAGAAATGAGCAAAAACTGAACGATGTACCAAAATGTAGAATGAATTGAAGGGAAAGGTGAAATTTTAGCCAAAGATGTTCATTGAAAATAGTGTTGCATATGTTCAATTGCTTGGTTTTCATCAGATAAATTATATTTATGTTCTTTTCTATTGATTCCTATAGAAATGTACTATGTAAATCAGAACAATTGGAAAATCAAATCACAACGATTCACGTGATGAAGAAAAAAGAGGAAAAAATAGCAAGTCATTTAAATATAACACACACATAAAATGTATAGTAAATTGAAGGAAAAATTTAACATGTTAAACATAGAATGAACCTTTGAGAAGTTGATAGGCAATGGCAGGAATAACACTGGTTTTTTATGGTGTCGATGGAACCGGGGGAGGAACTTCACCAGGGATAGCTTGAACTCCGAAGGATATGATAAATATGTTCCACAATTAATATATTCCCATGCTATACCAGCCAGATTAGGTTTAGGTGCTTGTATGTGTGTATGCATAAGTGTGTGAGTTGTGTGTGCACGCGTGCTTGTGTTTAAGAGCGGTGAACTTCACCTGGGATTTACATGAATTTACATGACACTTGGATTTTGATTCATCATTTTCATGAGATTCTAGAAATCTGTGAGAAAAGGAGAAGCAAGGGAGGGCGCCTTGGCGCCATGAGTGGGTGCCTAGGCGCCCCCCGGTTCTGCTAAAGCAGAAACTGGGCACTTGGGTGTAGAAACTTGGCGCCTAGGCGCCCAGTTTAAGCTATATATATAGCTGTTTTTCCCTTCATTTGTAACCCGGTTTTTAGAGAGAATAGAAGAGAGAGCTTGGAGAGAATTTAACAAGAAAGAGGTTGTTCTTCTTGGGTATAAATTCAAAGCTATTTTTTCTTTCTTGGGGATTAACTTGAGGCTTGTTCAAGTAATCCAATCCATTGTTCATCATATATATTGAAAATCATTTCTCCCCCAATTTTCTTATCTTTTCTTTTCATCTTCAAGTAAGTTGGGATTTTCACATTGCAAGTTTATTTGTTCTTGGGCAATCTTGGGAAGTGTTTTTTCCCAACAATTTGGTATCAGAGCTTCTTCTTAAATCAGGGTGGTTAATCTCCGATTTTTGGTGGGTGGCTTGAACTTTGTTGTGCACACAAGGTGTTTGTGAAAATTCCCAAGTGAACTTTGTTGCTTTATTTCTGGTAAACAAGTAGATAAATCATGTCTACTAGAGGAACGGTGAAGATTGGGAAGTATGAGATAGAGAAATTCAATGAGAAGAATGACTTCTCATATTGGAGAATGCAAATGAGAAATTTGTTAATTTCTCAAAAGTTGCACAAGGCATTGGCAGAAAAGGAGAAGAAGCACATAGATATGTCTGACGAGGATTGGGAAGATCTAGATTTTGAGGCACGAGCGTCTATCATTCTATGCCTTGAAAGAGATGTTGCTTTCTTAGTTGATGGTGAGGAAACGGCGACGGAGGTGTGGACAAAGTTGGAATTTAACTTCATGATGAAGACTCTAACAAATCGGATCTATTTGAAGTCCAAATTGTATACTTGCAAGATGGATGAAGGTACACTAATCCGGGAGTACGTCAACAAGTTTGATAGGTGCATATTGGACTTTAAGGACATTGATGTGAAAATAGATGATGAGGATCAAGCACTTCTGCTACTTCTTTCATTGCCAAAGTCTTACGAGAACCTAGTACAAACATTGATGCTTGTAGGTGATAAACTTGTGATGGAGGACACTAGAACGTCACTTCTAGCAGATGATCTTCGAAAGATTGCAACTAGTGGCATGTCTACTATTGGTAACAAGGAGCAAGCTCAAGGATTGTTTGTAAGAGGTAGAAGCAATGTGCGACCAAAGGGCAAGGGAGAAAAATCTAGATCGAGTTCTAGACCTCTTGCGGAAAGGCCTTGTTTTGGGCATTTCAAGGCAAATTGTACTAACAAAAGGAGTTGGAAGAAGAACAATAAGAACCACAACAACGGGAAGGTGCAAGTCAAGCAAAAGGTTAGCTATGCCTCGGAAGGAGGGGAAAGCGATGAGTGCTACACCATCTCTTGTGATGAAGAAATCTCCGGTAAGTGGATTCTTGACTCTGGATGCTCTTACCATATGTGTCGAAATAGGAAGTGGTTTACTACCTATAGAAGCACTGATAGTGAATCCGTGTTGATGGTAATAACCATTCCTGTAAAACGTTGGGGCTCAGTTTAATTAGAATCAAGATGTATGATGGAGTGGTTAGAACATTGATAGATGTTAGACATGTTCCTGATTTACGGGAGAACCTTATCTCTGTTGGTGCTTTAGACTCCGGTGGTTGCAAGATTGTAACATGGAATGGAGTAAAGAAAGTTGTTCGTGGTTCTTTGATTGTGATGAAGGGTATTTGTGAAGGCAATTCTATGCTCTTCAGGGTACTACAGTTACAGAAGATGTAGCGGTTGGAACAAGTGGAAGTGGTGGAGACCCATGTGAGTGCACTCGGTTATGGCATAGGAGGCTTGGGCATATGTCTGAAAAGGGGCTAGATCTGCTAGTCAAGAAAGGTTTGCTAAAGAACTTAAAGAAGCCTTACATGGACTTCTGCGAGCATTGCGTGTACGGTAAAGCACACTGAGTTCAGTTCCAGCCAAGCAAACATAGAAGCAAAGGTATTTTAGACTATGTACACACGGATGTATGGGGTCCGACTTCTGTCACTTCCAAAGGCGGTTCTAGGTATTCTGTCACATTTGTTGATGATTATTCTAGATATGCTTGGATTTATTTTTTTGAAGCATAAGAATGAGGTATTCGACACTTTCAAGAAGTGGAAAGCAATGGTTGAAAACAGAACAGGAAAGAAATTGAAGACACTGTGATCTGATAACGGTACTGAGTATACAGATGGTGCTTTTAAGGAGTCTGTGGTAAGGAAGGCATTGTGAGACACTGGACAGTTAGGAATACACCACAACAGAATGGGGTCGCAGAAAGACTGAATTGCACATTTCGAGAGAAATCGATGTGTATGCGATCCTATGCTGGTTTGGGCAGAGAATGGTGGGCAGAGTCGGTTGCAAATGCTTGCTACATAGTGAACCGATCTCCACTTTCAAAGTTAGATGGAGATGTACCTTACAGGATATTGAGAGGAGAACATGCAGATTATGAGAAACTCGGAATATTCTGATGCACAGCCTACTATCACGTCAACGAGGGAAAGCTTGATGCGAGGGCCAAGAAGGTTATATTCTTGGGATATGCTGCAGGTGTAAAAGGCTATTGCCTATGGTGTGTAGAGGATTCTAAGTTCATAATCAGCAAAGATGTTACTTTTGATGAGAACTCCATGATAGCTTCATTGAAAGCTACAGTGCCCGGTGGTGATGATGTTGAGACTACAAAGTTACAAGTTGAAATAGAACCTAGAGATCAACCTAGTTCTAGTCATGTTGAAAAGGAGATTCATGCAGACACTCAAGATGAGAGTGATGATGAGCTTGAACAAGAGGCGGTTCAACAAGAGAATGTACAGGCACAGCAACAACAGCAGCTTGCAGATAACTTGGCTTCCTCTAAGCCACGGCGTACTTATAAGCAAGTTCTAAAGTTGGGGTTAGACGAGCCTTTGAGGCACTATGGGCAGACAAATTTGGTTGAGTATGCACTCTCGATGGAGGATAATGAGCCTGCCACTTTCAAGGAAGCTATTTTAAATAACAATAGTGAGAGTTGGTTGGCAGCGATGGAAGAAGAGATGGAATCACTTCACAAAAACCAAACATGGGAGGTTGTCCCATTGCCCATAGGTAAGAAAGCTATTGGTTGCAAGTGGTTGTACAAAAAGAAAGAAGATCCTACCAAGTTCGGTGGTACAAGATTCAAAGCAAGGTTAGTGGCTAAGGGGTTTGCACAAAGAGAGGGAGTTGACTACAATGAGATCTTTTCTCCAGTGGTCAAGCATACTTCCATTCGGGTGCTATTAAGTATTGTTGCTCATCATGATCTTGAGCTGGAACAACTCGATGTCAAAACCGCCTTCTTGCATGGTGACTTGGATGAGGAAATCTATATGCACCAACCTGAGAGCTACAAGGTTGAGGATAAGGAACGTCAGGTATATCGCTTGAGAAAATCACTATATGGATTGAAACAATCTCCTCGGTAGTAGTACAAGCGATTTGACTCCTTCATGCTAAAGCATGATTTCTCCAGAAGTGAGTATGACTGTTGTGTTTATATTCGAAAACTTCAGGGAGGTAACTATATCTATCTTCTTTTGTATGTGGATGATATGCTTATCGCTTCGAAAAGCAAGGTGGAGATAGATAGGTTGAAATCTCAACTTGGTAAAGAGTTTGAGATGAAGGATATGGGGGCTGCTAGGAAAATACTGGGTATGGAGATTAGAAGAAAGAGGACGAACCGGCAAATGTTCTTGAGTCAGAAAGGCTACATTGAGCGGGTTATTACTAGGTTCGTGTTGCAAGGTGCAAAGTCGGTGGTGACTCCATTGGCTCCACATTTCAGGCTCTCCGGTAAACAATCTCCTACTACAGCGGAAGAAAATGTACGCATGGATCGTGTACCTTATGCTAGTGCAGTTGGCAGTTTGATGTATGTCATGGTGTGTACACGCCCAGATATTTCACAGGCGGTTATTGTGGTCAGTAGATTCATGGCGAATCTGAGGAAGGCACACTGGGAAGCTGTGAAGTGGATCCTGAGGTACTTAAAAGGTACCACGGATACGGGTTTATGTTTTGGTGGAGATGCATGTCATATAAGTGGGTTTGTGGACTTGAATTATGCACGTGATCTAGATAGACGATCTACTTCTGGATATGTGTTTTGCATACATGGTGCCCCAGTTAGTTGGCAATCAATGTTACAGGCTACAGTGGCTCTTTCTACTACAGAGGCCGAGTATATGGCCATGGCAGAGGGAGTGAAGGAAGCATTGTGGTTGTGGCGTCTTCTAGATGATTTGAGGATTGAGCAGGATTGTGTGGACTTGTGGTGTGATAGCCAGAGTGCGATTCACTTAGCTAAGAATCAGGTTCATCATGCTCGAACCAAGCATATCGACGTCAGGTATTATTTTGTGCGTGATGTCATAGAGGAAGGTGATATTTCTCTCTTGAAGGTACACACAAATGAGAACCCAGCAAACATGTTAACCAAAGTGGTAACGGGTAGCAAGTTTCAGCATTGCTTGGACTTGCTTCACATTAGTCTGTGGTGATATGCCCGAGTGGGCATGGCCCTTCAAGGCGGGGTTGAAATGAGGTGAAGAGTATATGAAGGTGAAGGTGAACTACGGAGGCTTGATCCCGAGTTTTGGGTACGTAGGCAACCATGGTTTGAATGGTGCAACTGAGTTTGGCGCTTGCTGCTTCTTCTTGTGTTCGTCCAAAATTTGAGGTCTATCAAATGATGTACGAGGTGGAGAATTGTGAGAAAAGAAGAAGGAAGGGAGGGCGCCTAGGCGCCCAGTTTAAGCTATATATATAGCTGTTTTTCCCTTCATTTGTAACCCGATTTTTAGAGAGAAAATAGAAGTGAAGGCTTGGAGAGAATTTAACAAGAAAGAGGTTGTTCTTCTTGGGTATAAATTCAAAGCTATTTTTTCTTTCTTGGGGATTAACTTGAGGCTTGTTCAAGTAATCCAATCCATTGTTCATCATATATATTGAAAATCATTTCTCTCCCAATTTTCTTATCTTTTCTTTTCATCTTCAAGTAAGTTGGGATTTTCACATTGCAAGTTTATTTGTTCTTGGGCAATCTTGGGAAGTGTTTTTTCCCAACAAAATCAGATACAGTTAATTAGATATAATTAAACACAATTAAGTGCCACAAAGGAATATGAAAATATTTATTAATGAATTCTTCTCTCATTCATGAAATGCAAAGCAATTAATTACTAGTCAAGTAATAAAATTCTACTTGCAGATTGCAGAATTCTTGTTTTTCAGATAAAAATAGATATTTATTAATATGAAAAAGAAAGTCCTTGTTTATTTGTATTGAGGATGGGTACTGTTACACGGAGAAAAAATTTAAGAAAAAAGAGATCGACCTTGGAAAGTGGAAGCTAATAAGGCTTAGCCGACATAAAGAAGTCACATTGAGCCATCTACGAGATTCTGAAATTATTGGAAAAATCAAATTCATGTAAACAGTCTATTAATATAACCAAACACAATTAAGTTCCAGAAATGCATGTTCAGATATTTGTTGACGAGCTCTTCTATCATTCTTGAAATGCAAAGTAATTAATCGTTAGTGCTTGAATTAGATAATCATTCCTTTCTAAACCAAAACAAAAGAAACGACCTTATAATATCAAAATTTAACTAATAAAAAGTTACAAGTGAGGATAAACTGCTGGAGCATCATCAAGGACCTTGCGAGAAGGTTCGACATCTGGAGCTACAGCAGCGTCCTGCTCATTCGCAGCTTGATGGAGGGACTCATCATCAAGCTCAGGCCTCTTCTCATCTACGAAGTCAACAACCTCCTTAATGCTAATCACGTACTCTTGCCCTAATGCATCAAAGGCAGGTGAGGCTTTCCAGTCTTCAACTGCCCTCACTGTGAGGACTTTCTCAGCCTCAAGCCCGGCTTAGGCCTCTTCAGCGCTTTGTTCAGCCTGAGCCTTGGCCTCCAGCTTAGCCGGAAAATGAGCTTCTAATGCATTCACTCTCTCATCTCACTTTCTCTTATCCTCGACGTGACATGTCTTCTGCTCCTACATCGGCGGCTGATGCCTGAGCTGCTAAAGTCTCTAGCTGAAGAAATAACAAAGTGCTAGAACGCCTCACTAGGGGAATCTCATCCTAACCACTTTAATAGGAGCCTTCCTCTGAGAGCCCATCTGTGCATGCCGAGCTCTCACATTCCTGAACCCTGACAAAGAAGCAATTTAAAACAGCACAAAAACAAAAATGGAAGCGAGTTAACGGGTAAAACAAAACAAAGATAAAAATAACAAGAGGGTAGAGCCCTTGCAGCGTCTATCCACGTCTTTTCCATTTTTTTTCTTTATCGGGTAAATAAATTGAATTGATCCAAAATCGAGACAACTACTCCGGGCATACCCGAGCTTATGAAATAAGATTACAAAGGATCTAAAAATCCCTAGCAAGGGATTCAAAAGTGAAACAAACATTATAACCTCGGGATCCCTTCTTCCTATTTGTCTTCATTGTTATGGTCGGTTGCTCTACCATTTTCCCTTTGAGTTTCTTATTCAATTCATCTTCCAATTTGGGAGCTTCAATTTCTGCAACCCCAGTTTGCAAGTCAGGTCTATCATCTATGTTGTTGCACTTCCCCATGTGCAGAATCGGGTAGTTATTACTTGGCAGCAGCCTGAACGAGCTGTACGTGTTCTTTACTGCCTGCAGTTGCTTTGCCGTTGGCTGCTGCGTCTAGTTTACTGGACTTTTCTTTGCTGCCTGTAGGAGCTAGTTTGCTGGAAGCTCCTTTGCTGCCTGCATCAGCATGCTCCAAACTGTTCTGCCTGGTCATAACGTCCTGCACAGATGTTCCAGCACTATTTCTGTTGGAACAAGCAAGTTACGATGATTGCTTTGATACCACTTGTTGATCCCAAAGGCGACGCAAGAATTGAGATTAATGACATTATATAAAATATGTAACAAGATCACAAAGATGAAATAAGATTTAAAGTAAAGAAATCAAAGAGAGTTAAACAGAGGAAACGATGTTTTATAACAACGATATGGAGAGAAAATTGCAACACCACAATTTTGGCTTGAACTAAACTAAAAGAAGTTGTCACTATTTATAGGTACATACCATACCATAAACATGGAAGTAATGTGAAATAAGAAAATAATATATTACCAATAAAATCAGTGAAAATAAGGAAATAATTTTTTTCCTAATATGGGTCATAAACCCAACAATCTCCATCCTGATCTAAATTTCGGTGCAACAAATGAAGGTTCAAAATTTCTTTACCTGGAAAATATGTTCAACTGCATCGAAAAAATCGAATTCTTCAAAATAGTAACCAAAACTCTCCATCACAAAAAGAAATCTTCCTCTGCCTAACATCCACAATCGACACCCAAACCCAACTCCCAGGTTCCCAAAATTTCACCAAAAAATTATTGTTGACCAAACAGGGTCGAAGCACACCCTATAGCAGAAACCACACCAAATGCCTGATCAGAAAATCCCTTACTAGAACTGTCCCTTCAACGATCCCAAAAAATTACACACATCACTGACACCACTGTACCTACGCTCCATGAATCAAACCCTAGCAATTGAACACAGTGTAACTGCTGAAATTGGTAGTAAAGCAGAATCATCAATGCTCCCCTGAGCAATATTCTAAATCGACACAGAGCCCGTCACAAGAGGTACTATACCAAACCGAATATCCACCGCGGTATTGAACTTGTCCAATCTGTCTCTTAACTGATTCTGTGCTTCCCTGCAAGATGTACAACTAAGACTTCTTCCGTCCCTCCAGTACAACCCGAACACCCCTTCGAACCTTCAAGACTCCACCTCCGTCAGAGAAATTATACCCTTTCGCATCCAGGGTATTCAGTAAGATAAGATTCCATTTTAGGTCTGAAACATGTCGAACCTGATCAATTGTTTGACCGTCCTATCCTGCAACCTTAATTTAACTCGATCGATTCCAGCAACACGACAAGACTAGTTGTTTCCCATGACAACTTCATCTTACTTAAAAGCCTCATATGTTTGAAATAAATTCTAATTGGAACACATATGGTGAAAACATGTCGAATTAAGAATCCACTCCTCGTCAGGCGTAGACTCCATGTCATACTATGGTCACCATCACATCACCGCCACTAGAAAAATCCTCAATAACATTAGTCTCGTCTGGATTGAATGATTGCTCCCCCTCCCCCCATGATTTGCAGCTAAATTATCTTTAGCCTACAACTTTTCACAATCATTCTTAATGTATCATCTCTTTCTGCAACAGAAACAATACAAATTGCTGAAGTTGACTTTCAATCTGCCTCATCGTCGATCACCATGGTTTACAATAGCTTCCCCATCCCTCGATGTAAATCTAACCAAATGCTTCATCTTCTCCTTTGAGAATAGAGCATCGTAAACATTTTCAATGGTCAGCATATTACAACTGTACAAAATTGTGTCTTGAAATGACGAATAATAGGCGAGCAGCGAACACAATAGGATTAAAGCCAGATCCTCCTCTTCATGCTTAACCTTCAATGTCTCTAAATCTGCAACAATTTCCTTAAATACAGCAAATTGGTCTTCCAGTGATCCTCCTTTCTCCATGTGATGGGAATATAGCTTTTGCTTTAGAGCCAGTTTGCTAATGAGGCTTTTAGTCATGCATAACTGCTTCAGTTTCAACCACAAAGTAACCAATGTTTTTTTTCCTTCAAGACGTTTTGCAAAATATTATTGGATAAATGAAGATGAATTTGTGATAAAGCCTTCATATCCTTCCATTGTTTCTCCTTCGTTGTTCATTCAGCTGGCATCTTGTCAAAACCTAACAATGCATCGTCCAAATCTAACTACGCCAAGATAGCCCTCATTTTTACTTGCCACAGAGAAAACCTTGTATTACGATCCAACAGCGGAATGTTATACTTCATAGTAGCCATCTCTGAAAAACCTTAAACAATCCACAAAGAACCAAGCTTTGATACCACTTGATGGGAACAAGTAAGTTACAAAAATTGCTCTAATTCTACTTGTTGGACCCAGAGGTGTTGCAAGAACTAAGACTTAATAGAGCAATATGAAATAACGAAGATCACAACAATGAAACGAGGTTAAAAGTAAAGAAATAAACGAGAGTTAACCAGAGGAAATGATGTTTTATTATAACAATATGAAAAAAAATTACAACACTGCAATTTACTTAAACAAATTTGAATAAAGAGCCCACTATTTATAGATACATATCATATCATAAAAATGGAAATAATATAAATTAAGAAAATAATATTTTTCCAATAAAATCATGTTAAAATAAGGAAATAATATTTTTCAAAAAATCTTCCCTAATTTGGAGCATAAAATCTAATAGTTTCGACCATAAGGAGCTGCCTGTTTTTTCCAGCCACTTTCTATTTGGAACTAGACTAGACGTATTTTGCAGCCTGATTTTCCACCTTACATGCAGCAATTTTGCATCCAAAGATCTTGCAATTTGAGCAAAATTTAGGCTCTTGCTCATAATACAAAGATTGTTCCATCAATTTGCTGGTTGGCAATTTTATCAAAACGGAATGAACCAAGTCTTTTGACGTATCGACTTCAACTAGTACACGAGAGTAAGACAATCTACTCTTGGTGGATGTAAGCTTATCCGTCAAGATTGTGGTAACTTGCAAGGCAAAGGCACGGCACATAAATAACATGTCAGCCAAAAAGCAGTACATTCCAAATAAAAAATGCTTACGGATTTTGTGGTAATGGGCGGGGACTACATATTCTCTACTTATCTTGCTTGGGTCATACTACAAGCCTTCATGAACGAAGAAGTTGTCCTTTTACCTTTTCATCCATGAAGGAGTATCAACTACTGAGTATGCTAGGTACACCCCAACAGAATGACATAAGAACACTTATTAGAGAATGAGATTCTATCTCAACTGAGTATGTTAGGTACATCCCAACAAAATGATGTCTTAGATTGATCATGATTAGGTCCATGCTAGGCTTCTCAACTCTCACAACATCCTTTTGAGGATATGCACTACAAGCTGCAATATCACTTACTAGAAAATGGGATTCTATCTCAACTGAGTATGTTAGGTACGTCCCAATAAAACGATGTCTTAGATTGATCATGATCAGGTCCGTGCTAGGCTTCTCAACTCTTACGACATCCTTTTGAGGATATGCTCTACAAGCTACAATATAACACTTATTAGAGAATGGGATTCTATCTCAACTAAGTATGTTAGGTACATCCCAATAAAATGATGTCATAGATTGATCATATTAGGTCCATGCTAGGCTTCTCAACTCTCACGACATCCTTTTGAGGATATGCTCTACTAGATACAATATACTTATTTAACATAGCTCCATCTTAGTTTGTCCCTAAGGTACCAATGAAGTTGTGGAATGGGCGTAAGTCTATTCCAAGACATCTGAATATGGGGATATTCGGTGCATCTTTTGAAGGGAAACATGGATAAGATGGAATCAAGGTCTCAAGTATGCAAATTTGTTGGATATCTTAGAATAACAAGATGATATTACCTCTATAGTCCTAGGACGAGAAGATATTTGTAAGTACAGATGTAATCTTCTTAAAGGATAAGTATATAGAAATGCAAAAGCAAGGTACTTCGGGATGAAATAAGGATCCACAATGAACCTACTATAGAGGAATTCACGTCTCCTTCACCAATGGTGCCTAGGCATAATAGAAGACAAATACAGGTCTCACCTGCCATCCCATTGACTTGTTGATACAAGAGGTGACACTGTTTAATCCTCCCATGGTGGAGACTAAAGTAGAGGGATATGATCCAAGATAACTACTGAGAGAACAATCATAAATTTCAATCAATCAAAAATTTAAACTGCTTCGACATCGTGTGAGAACCACTCGATTACCTTTAAAATACTTACTCTATGGAGAGTGTTTCAAGGTAGTCTCTACTGAGCACGAGGAGGATCCCACATTGATTAAGAAAGCTATGGTGGGTATATACTCTAATCATTGGAGGAGTGTCATATATTCATAAATGAAATCTAAGCACACTAATCAAATGGGTTAAAAATCATAGGATGCAAATAATAGGTCTACAAGAGAGAAGGAGGTGTAGAAGTAAAGGGAAGACCTTTAAAATTAGATTGGTCATTAAAGTCCTACCAATGAGAAGCATTGATTATGAGGAAATCTTCTCACATGTGACGAATTTTAAGTCTATATAACTTCCATATCCATTGCAGCTCATTTCGAATTTAAAATGAGACAAATTGATAGTAAGACTGGTATGTACTCTTGCAAGTCCATTTCAAGCTTGGTATTCACATTGGGTAAAGCCATTTTTTCAAGGAGTGTCAAACATCATTGTATTACAATTTTCGCTATGGAGCTTGAGTATGTCTTAATTACTTTTGAAATGGCAAAAGAAGCGGTAAGACTAAGAAAGTTTTTGTTAGACCTTAAGTTGATTCATTCGTCATCACATCCCATTACTTTGTACTATGATAGCACAATGGAGCTATAACAAATGCAAAGGAACCAAGAAGCCATCAACATGGAAAGCACATTCAATGAAAATATCGCCTCGTTAGTGAAATCATTCGACGAGAAACTGTGATGGTGTGCATGATAGCATTTGTGAAAAAATTTGCTGATCCATTTCAAGAGCTTACCTGTTATGAGCTTTAAGGGGCATATTGCTGACATGGGTGTACTTAATATGTCTCACTTGCTCTAGTGCCAGTGGAAGATTTTTTAATTAGTGTTTGCCCATCAAATAAATTTATTTGTACTCACGAAAGTTTCAAATAAAATATTAGTTTATTTTTCCATAAATTGTTTGTATTTATTTGAGCTCACATTGCGTTCATGAATTGATTTGATATTATAAAGAAGTGCTAAAATTATTAAGCACAGAAATATTCGATTTATAATTTAATTTAAGTTTTTTTGTCCATGATCGATAAATAACGACGAACACTTTCTCTCGATAAGATTGTCTCAATTTTAGTAAAGGTTCATTTTTAACTTTTGTAATAAGATTTAACATATATTTTGGAATGCATTGGACTAAATCATGTGAAATTTATGTGTGAAATTGATCACATGATTTAGTTTCTCTTGACTATTTATGTAATACATTTAATCCTGAGTAAATAATGAACTTTAATTACGAATGTGAAGTTCTTTGATGTAATAATAAGTACAATCAAATTACTAGTGAATATCTCGATACCTTGTGAATGAAAGAGAAATAGTCGAAAAACATACATTTGAAGAATTGAATCCATAACTTATTTAGTAGGAACAATCATGACCTCACAGGATTTTTTTTAATGGACAAGTAAAAATGACTCAGAAATTCAATATTAATTATTAATTAATTAATATTGTGATGTGATCGCATGAAACTATCATGTAAAAAAAGAAATTTGAAGATTTAACGTATGGTTGAAAATAATTTTTTTTTCATAAACGATTAAGTATTTACACTTTTTATTAATCATCTTTAAAACTGTTAATAGAGACGAACATTTTACATCTATTGACAATATTTATAAGGATACCGTAAATTGAGCAAAAAAAACTATGTACGATAGTAAAAGGATGTTGCAATTAGGACAGAACCAAATTGGCTACTTCAATCAATAAAAAATAAAAATCAGAAACCAAAAGAGTGAAACATTATGCCCCCGTTCGGTGCACATTATTTGGAAAAATAATATATTTTTTTTATCAAATCAGCCAACAATATTTGACTTCAACACTCTAAGGTAGGACCCATGATATGATGTTTAAATGCATATTTGTTGAAAAATGTGGAACAAACGGTCCTTATAATTGAATAAAATCATTTAAGAACTACTTCAGTCCAAAAATCAACGGATTCACAAACAAATTCGATCTATTCAATTCTGGGAAAAAAAATTTTAGATGGATTAAATCAACTCATAGTTACTGTACTTTATACTTAATGTCATCATGCCATCCTAATTGATTTTGATACTTGGTATTACCATGACCGTCCAAATTATTTTTGATTTACCATCATCATCCAATTTCATATAAAATTTCAATTAAGCTACCTGATTATTACCACCAAAAAAAATAATAATAATAATAATCAAAATCAAAATCACACGCACACACACAACTTCTCACATGATTATTACCACAACAACAAAAAAAGGATGAGAATCAAAAACAAAAATAAGAAAAAGAATTACTGCGTAAAATAATGAATAAAAAATATTAGAAAAATTCATTAACCTAAATCAAAATATTATATAATATAAATCAAACCTAAATCAAGGGAAAAAAAAATACTTGTTTCTGCTTTTCATTTAATTTTTCAATTTTTTTAAGTTTTTGTAATGATTACCATATTGTGTGGTTTTTTATTTTTGATTCAGATTCTGATATTCCTTTTTTTTATTAGTAACAATTATGCGTGAATTTTTTTAGTGTGTATTTTTTTTTTTTTTTTTCCCTTTTGGGGGGTGGTAACTGGTTGACTTCAATTATGCGTGAATTTTTTTAGTGTGTTTTTTTTTTTTTTTTTTTCCCTTTTGGGTGATGGTAACTGGTTGACTTGACTGAAACATTATATGAAGTTGGGTGGTTATGGTGAATCAAAATCAATTTTGTTGGTCATGGTAACACTAAATATAAAGCACAGTGGTCATAATGAATCAAAATCAAGTTTGGTGGTCATGATGAAATTTGAAGACTTAGCCCCCGTTTGAGTCACATTATTGTAAAAATTAAAATGAAAAATATAGTCGTTATGTGTCCCACACAAGAGATAAAAAGTCAAATATAGTGACTTGAGGTAATGAATAACGGTCATATTAAAATGTTATGTGTCCCACACAAGAGATAAAAAGTCAAATATAGTGACTTGATGTAATTAATAACGGTCATATTTTTCATTTTAACGAGAAAATAATTGGGATCAAACAAGGCCTTAATGTATATTTGAAAATAATTTCTTTATGAAAGAATAATTGTCTACACTTTTTATCATTCATTTGCAAAACTCCTAATAGAGATGAACTTTGTACATCTATCGACAATATTTATAAGGACACCATAAATTGAGTAAAAAAATTATTTATGATAATAAAAGGATGTTGTAATTCGAATCGGATAAAATTGGCTGTTCAATTTAAAAAATCGAAAACCAAATAAGTGAAACATTATAATTCAATAAAATCATTTAAGAAAAAATCAATGAATTCACAACCAAATTCGATCGATTCAATTCTTAAAACAATTGCTTTTATATATTCATTTTTAGTCCCCCATTTGTCTTTCGTTTGAACTTTTACTTTTTGTTTGGCCAATGTTAGGACCGATTATTCCAACAATAAGGAAAATAACATGTTTTAACAAGAAAATTATTTATGTGTCACTTTTACCCATAGTATTTATTATCTATTAAATAACCTATTTTGTTCTGTCTATATTTATATCCGATTTGGGAAATCCATATATAATCTCTATTAGCACACAGTGCATCAGTCACCTTACTCTTTATTCCCCTAAGCCCTCGCTTTGCTTCACTCTCACTCAGCCATCGTACCGGAACAAATATTCGACGGTAATTCATCGGTAGTTGTTCCCTCTCTCATACGCATTCACTTTTCTATGCATGTATAGTTCTTGTATAGGTGTTCTAACTTGTTTTAATTGAATTCGGTAAGTGGATCCGCGAATCAAGATTTTATTCAATTGAATTGTTTATAAATTACACAACATTCAAACATAGATATGCATGCCGGTGATTTTTTGTGTTGGGTCAATGATTGTGACTTTTCTTGACTATTCAGACATGGTTTTAATTAATTTGCATGCTCTTCTTTCGGCATTTTTAAAGAAAAGGAATTGAATATTCTGAATTTCTCTTTTGATTTTCCTCTTTTTTTTTCTTTTTTTTTTTTGGATAATTTTTTTATTCTTCAGACAGCTGAATTTTTAATCTTTATTTTTGTGCTTTATCCTCCTGATGTGAGTTATTTTCCTGCAAGTTTTTCCCTTTTTTTTCGTCCGTATTTGTATATTCTGTCATCCTTGTGATCTTCGCGACGCTTCCATGTCTAGGCTCAAATCTGAGTGTATCTTATTTGTCACAAATTTGCCTTTTGGGCCAAGTACTGCATGGCTGTTATCTTGAAAGCAGCTTTATGTTTGGGGTTGGTTTAAGAATCTCGAAATTCACTTATAATTTCATCTAAAAAGTAACTTTCATCTAAGAATCATGAAGTTCCCAACGTTCATCTTTGTCCTTTTCGCTCCTTTATCAATTGGAATGATGCAAAAAATGTGCTACTAGATAAATAATGAATTCTCTGTGAAGGTAGGACAGCAAATAAATGTCCAGCCTTTTGCAAAAATAAATTTTGGTCTTTTACCACTGTGCAATGTATTGAATGTTGGATTTTTGAAGGTCCTTATTGTGTTTCTTTATGCTTACAATCTCAACTATTTCCACTTGTAGTGAAATTGATGGTATAACAAAATCTTAATTCTTAATTTAATAAACAAAATGTTTGAGATTCGTACTTTTGTTTCTGCATGGGTATAATAGATTTGAATTCAATGTGATTTGGTGAAAAAAATGGAAGACGTGGCATCAATAAAATAGCGCTAGGAACTAATGGAAACTTTTATTAGTTTTCTGATTTTTAATTGAAAGGTGAGACTATGTAATTGTTAGACAATGCTGACCAAGGCTTGTACTATGTTGGTCGAAAGCCTTCGTCAACTTTAATGTGCACTTCATAATTCTATGTAATAGAGCGATTTTATGTTGTGCCACCGAAGTATATGAATTTATATTTATATTTTTCTATTTTTTGAAGCCATACAGTTTTTTGAATTTGCATGGTACCAAATTTAGAATAAATGATATTGCAAGTCTTCTCAATATAATATCAATTGTATCATGCAAGTGTTTTTATTTGGTTTTCATGATATAGAAACTTATAGTATATGCCATTGTTCTTTCTGTATAAATATATGAGCCAACATAACTTGCAGAAATGAATCCTTTCCTTGTCTAACAATCATATATGACATTACACATTTGAGAATCCAGACCCATAACTAACATGTCAAAGTTGTTCATTGTGACACTGCCAAGTTGATGAGAAAATAATTATTCATTGATTAGACTTGTTAGATTCGTCTTTATGATGCACTTTGAAATATATAGATTATACTATTGGAGACTTTATTAGATATTTGCTTCAGGATTTATACTATTGGAGACTTTATTAGATATTTGCTCCAGGATTTTATTAATTTGTTGTTGCTACAAGCCTATCAAATATATATTCCAATTAATGTATTAATTGATAGGACCTAGTCGACACATGTCTTATGTTTTTCTAGAAATGCTGAGTTCTGTTTTCCTGTTTCGTCGTACGTGCGTTGACATAACTGCCTTTATGCTGCATAGATATGAAATAGAATGCTCATTAATTTTGACTCGACTTGTATTTAAGAGATTATTTAATGTTGGTATTTTTTAATTTATAACTCAATGAAGGAAGAAAATAATAAAGCCACTTGTAGTCCAACTCACTTACTCTGGAATGAAACTTTACAATTATCATCTCTTTTGATATATAAATTCCAATGACATGTGGTTGCAATCAATAGTCCTCTTTGGACTGTTCGTATGTTGGGTTCTTTCTACATTGACACTAGCTTATAATAAGTTTTGAAATTAAGTTATATGCTTCTGCTACATCTAGCTTAAGTTTTGTAAGTCTCTTAGATAGGATTATTGGATGAACTGTCTCTTTTGGCTTGTGATTTGAGTTTTTGTTTGGCTCAATTTTCGTAAATATTGGGCACGAATCCTCGAGAAAATAAATAACACTGAGAAAAAGTTCCTTTTGATCATGCAGTTGTTTAAGGAAATGGAAGGAAGTGCATTAAATGCTGCCACCGGAACCGGAAATATCCCTTGTCCCTCCTCTTCAAACAAGAAATCAAAAAGAGTGTCGGATAATGTATCTGCTTATACTGTTCAATGTGCCAAATGCTCCAAATGGAGGTTCATCCCAACAAAAGAGAAGTACGAGGAGATACGAGAAAAGATAGCAGAGCTGCCTTTCCTTTGTGAAACAGCTCGTGAATGGCGACCAGACATTACCTGTGAAGAGGAAACAGATCTTGTACGAGATGGCAGCTGGAATTGGGCAATAGACAAACCCTGTATTCCTCAACCTCCTCCTGGTTGGCAACGAATTTTACGAATTAGGGCTAGGGGAGGCACAAAATTTGCTGATCTGTACGTATGCCATTCCATTTAATTCACTAGTTTATTTATGATTTATTTTAAGGGTTTGAGAAGTGAAAATTTCATTCTGACTTCAATTGTACGGTAACATGTTTCTTACCAGTTACTATGATGCACCATCAGGGAAACGATTACGATCAATGCAGGAAGTTCAGAGGTAACTTCTTTCTATAGTCATTAACAAATGAATAGATAATTGCTGGAGGATCTGTATTTTAACTACCAGAATCTTATATTTACTTTTGTTTAGTTTCAGAATCTTATATTTGCTCTGTTTGTTTTGAGTCTTTTATGATGTTTTCTATTTCCAGTTACATGCATGAGCATTCAGAGCCAGGTGTAACGTTGTCACAGTTCTCGTTTCAAATTCCTGAACCGTTAGAGGAAAATTATGTACGAAAACGTCGTACTTCATCTGCTACTTTGAATGACATGAGTGGCGCTGTGGTGCCAGGTTTGACAATTGATGTTGACTTACTAAGCCTCTATTTGGTTAATTTATAAATCATTTTCAATTTAGTCAAACTTCATTTTCAACCACACATGTCAATGAACCACAAGTACTATTGACTTATCCGTCTCTTCTATCCATTTATAAATTAAATTGTTCATAAAGTCTTTACAAACGGAGTCTAATATTTCTAACTAGATCCATTCTTTGCTTGATATTGGGTTTAACATATTTCCTTAAGTATTTTATGCCACATTTTCGTTTCTACATAATCAAATGATAGTTAGGGCTGATTGGAATAGCTTTATGTTAGTTGCTGCTACTCCCATATCATGGATTCCTCCAGACCAGAGTAGAGACTTTCACTTTGGTGGGGAACAGAACTTTACTTCAGATGCTGAGGCTCCTGCTGAAAGTTGAGGTACACATGTCGTTTGCCGGAATGTTTAATTTTTTTTATTGTCCAGTCTCCTTCACCTGTTTTTACTTGTTTATACCTTCTTTTCTGGAGAGACTGTGCGAGATGAAATTTGAAGTGGCATCTCAAGTTTAGAGAGCATTTCACTGTCTATTTTTCACTCATGCATTGCAGTAGAATTTTGATATGTTTCATGTTCAAGGTTTATTTTGTCATTTATTACAATCTTTTAGTTTTAAGAGCTTGTCTTTCCTACAATGGTTAGTTTATATTTTTGCTCCATTTATTTGCCAGTTTGGAATAATTTAACGAGTTCTCTCATTGGCTCGAGAAAGTCCTAATATTTGATTATACAAATCTTCTCTGCTAAAATTGTTTTGCTATGTATGCCGTAAAGCTTGGAATTCTATAAGCAAGAATAAAAATTGATAGGCAAAAAACATGTCTTTGGGGCTGTATTGGACAATATCCAACAAGACAAATACAAGAGTTTATTTTCATTCTTTTTTTTTTAATGTCTGTTCTTCTTGCAGAAATCTTAGTTATGTGGGGTAATCAATTGTTTGTTTACGCTACTTAAATGAGTCACTACAGTATAAATCTTCTCTTTCAAAGTTGGATTATTTTGCTTTTATTTGCAAGTACACTAAATGAATGGGGTATGATCTACCTATAATGCACTGACACAGATATTTGTGTCTGTCGCGATAACTGTCAAACATGTCGACACATAATTTTTCAAAAAGTATTGACACGTCACTGACATGTTAATTAAGTTCTTTGAAATTTTTCATTTATAAAGAATTAATTTAATTTTATACTTGTTATTCCTCATTAAAATCTTTTAAATATGAATTCCTATTCCTCATTTAATAATTATTTTGAGATAAAAAAATTATATGATACTTTTTAGAAAGAAAATAAAATTACTTTGGTGGAGTATCCATATCCGACATGTGTCAGACACACCACCCTAATTAAGGCGTTCTTGCAACACAGTGACCTATAGAGAGATTCAGTTTAATCATTGACGAGTTATCATTAAAAAATAATAATAAAAAAATAAAAAATAATAATTCAAGTGACACCATCAAAAACTGGGACTTCAATTTTTGAGCCTAGTGGTTCATCACTAGACTACTCCCTTTTAAGTTTAGTAGGGAGCTAAAAGAATTAACACTGGTGAACACAGGAGAAAAAGATGAACAAAAAGAAAATGTAATAAATGACAACACAAATTTGTGATGGTCACCTGCATTAATTCTTGCTGGACATTCTCCAAGTCCATCTGTAGGCAGCTGGCTTTAGATATGTTGCCGGGAATCTAATTATTGGGCTTCAAAGGGGAAGACTGACCAAATTTTAGTTTTACAACAGAACTACTCAAATTGACAAGAAATGGTTTCATCTATACTCCTTCGCTATTTCTGTTTCTGATGAAATCTAATTTGCATAGCATTACGGCTATATATAGTGGAGAGACGACTGAATTAAGTTTGAAATAATTGCCATTTGTTTGTAACAAGTGCTACATTATAGAATTTGGAGTTTATCTTGTCATTTATTTATCAGTCATTTATTGGATTTGAAATCAAAATATTTGTTAGAAAATGTGTCATCGACAATGATTAGTTTTCATTTTACTTCATTTTTTCTGATATAAAATTCATAAGCAATTGTTCGCTTAAGTGCCAATATTTGATTATTCTAATAATGTTTTGATTTATCATGTAGCTGCTTGTTGCTTTGTGAGGACAAAAGGTCGGGATAGGAGAAGAGTGACCTACTTATTTTTACACTTGCTATATGGCTTGTCCACCAAAGAACTTCTATATTGTATGGACTATGTAGACATAAAGATTCCGTGATCTGCTATGTCTTATTTGCAGTGACATGGTACTGCAATAATCAATTGTTCTGTTTAAGCAAGCCTCTCTGTTTTTCACTGGAGTATTCTTACTTTTGTTTATAATGGAAACTTATTGAAGCTTAGTTGTAAACATTATGCTCCAATTGCTAGTCACCATATAGCTTAATTGCTAGGAATGACGTCTGATCTTCGGATCTTTCAACTTGAACTCTTCATTGCGTGTGTTGTCCATATTGGCAACGGTACTTTTGGTGGCGTTGTGGCTGTGTTTACATTTTTGTGCTTTTTATCCAAAAATAGCATGTGATTCTGCCATTGCATTTCTTTTCTGTTCTTCGAATATCAATTCGAGAATTTTTACTACATATGTTAACACTTCACTGAGTTTCTTTTAATTTCTGACGTCCTTCAGAAATAATTGAGGTTTCCTCGTTTATGGTTTTAGGTTGGTGCCTCAACTGTTGACAATCCTCATGCAGGCATCTATGCTGAGAAGATTTACAAGTGATGCAGAATCTAGTTCTTAGGATAGCTTGTACTGTATGAATGTATCAGATGTTCTCTTGTTCTCTGTTATAAATACTTTTTGTGTTTCAAAAACTGTTTTTTTCTTTATCCTACAAAGACCATGTAAAATTATCACAGATGATAACTTATGTTTCCTTCGTTTTTTGTGATCTGTTACTTTCCATAAAAGTTGAGTGCTGCTACTCTTTCTTTTCCATATTGTCATGTCAAATTTAGCCAGGGGTCGGGTTGAGTAATGGGACCCACGAAATATATGGATAATAAGTGGGTAGCTATTGCGAACCTACAAAAGGTCTGATTATTTGTTTTCCAAATTCTGAAGTGTTTTGCTTATTGAAAGAAAAATAGTAAGGGTGTGTCTAGATGAAAAAATTAAATGGAGAATCTGTTAAACAGCATGGTCAAACAATGTATTTGGTAATAGCCTCCTCCCTATATTTCTTGATCAAATGGCCTCTAATTATAAAACACAATAAACAAACAATATCAAATGTCATAAACATTCTTACAATTGGAAAAGATCTTAATACCCTAATTAATTCAATTAAATTCCCCAAATCAATTTTAGGTCCCAAAATCAAAATTACTCATTTTTTTCTTCAACTATCGTGCTTGCTACATAAAATTCTATTCTTTATCATTTTCTTTACTTATTTTTGGTATCTTTTGAGCAATTGAGCAAGAGTTTGGTTATTATATCATCTACTTTGAAATATCTCATTTACATTTGAATAAAGAAAAAAGATACTCTTAGAAATCTCATTTACATTTTACTTTTATTATTGAATATAGCATTAAATAATATTTAGTTTGTGATATTTTCATATTTAGTGTGTGTGTGCGTGTGTTTTTTTTTTTTTTTTTGCAACTATTGGATGATAATGGTATTCCAATTGTAATTTGAAATGTAGAACGCCACTCTAGCCATTATCTGCCACATAAAATAACAATACAGTCGTTATCTACTGTAGTTTATTTTTTTCAACGAAACGACTTCCAATAATAGACTCTCTAACGTATGCAACCCATAAGGATTTACCATATCATAAAAAACAATTGAAATGACATAGCTTTTTATCATCAAGATGGTGAAAGCACTAGTTGTCCTACTCATATGTGTCGATTAAGTTAATGAGCAAATCTCTCACTTTTTGTACATGCCATGTGTTATAATATAATTAAGTTTCACTTATTATTTTTCAAAGTATGAATGGATCATGGCTACTTATACTCATGATTATACACATAACAATACAAGTGTCATTTTCATATCCAGTAACAAAACTTGTGTCGTTTTGAAGTTTTCACCTATAATTGTTTTATTTAATGAAATAACCTCTAATAATTGACTTCCTAGTATATGTAACATAGAAATGTTGAGCATGTCATAAAAAACGATTGAAATGTCATAGCTTTTATGTTATCGAGATTGTGAAAGCATAAGCCATCCTACTCATGTGTGGATTAAGTTAATGAGCATATTGTTATTGATCATATGTAAAGCTTACAATGGAGGCCATGTGGAAGCACAACGCACACACACGTGGTAGTCAATCCATAATAAAGAAGAAAGCAAGAATTGCCTTCTGGCCGATGCACTACCTCTGTCCAAGCTCCACAACCTAAGTGCTTTCATCCCTTAAACTGAACTCCTACCATTTCTTCGGAATGTGAAGAAGCCTCTTGAACTAGAAAAGAAAATTTTATTTACTTACAAGATCACACAAAAATACCGATGGGGATGGCTAGAAATCACATAAAAGAAAGCTTAACAGTTGAATTGAACGCGAAGAACAAGACAAAGATCTTGAGAGTATGAATTTAGGTTGATGCAAAGGTAAAAGTGATTTTTGCCCTAAAGTGTTGCCTTTTATAGGCATCGGTCTTCAATCCTATTCGTTGGATGGGGATTTAGATCATCCAACTATTAATTACGAAACTAAATCTGAGCCACTTACCACATCTGCCATTTCGCATTCTAAGGCCCAAATCATGGCATCGCATTCATGCGCTCAATGTGTTTAAGCAACAAAAGACTTCCACTACAGTCATCATTGCACATTTAATACGAAGAAGGTTGCATGTGCGGAAACTCAAAGCGTTGTTAGCTGTCTTTTCTAGGAATTGAAGAAGACAACTAATCATTTCAGCACAGTTTTTTACAACGCCTCATGCTCATCAATTTTGAACTAGTGAGACCGCTTCAGCTTCATCACCAGCAATCTTGTCTAAATTGACAAAGCACGTTGCCTCTGCTTTGAACCTTTACAACCTCAGCATAATCAAACACGTATAATCGCAACCTTGAAAAAATAAGCGTCACTTCTGGTAGATTTCATCAATGAGCAGCCTTGATAAGTATGTCAGTTAGTCATCATGTATAATTCACATATTGTTATAAGATTAAAACATTCTCCTACCAAAAATTTTCTAATATAATGCAAACTCTATGTAATGCATAAATGACTATACATAGACTTGGAAGACTATTGTTATAGATCATATGTAAAGCTTACAATGGAGGCCACATGGAACCACCACGCACACACACGTGGCAGTCAATCCAGAATAAAGAAGAAGGCAAAAATTGCCTTCTAGCTGAGGCACTCCTCCATCCAAGATCCACGATCGAAGTGCTCTCATCCCTTACGTCGAACTCCTTCACACTCGAAGCTCTTTAGAATAAGTCATGAGTATATCTTTAGGAATAACTTATGTGACATTCACATTAATAAATGTCAGGTGTGTCAGCCTAGGAGTGTAGGGCGGCTAGCCCCTTGTCAAATGTATTTGTTAATGTAATATTGGATGATATGACACTTCGGTAAGTAGATGGAGTCACGTGAATCTGATTTAACAGTGACCACGTCGGATTGGATACTATAAATAGCAGCTTTTGTAACATTGTAAAGGATGAACAATAGACATGTAAACATACATTATTTTTTCCTCTCTATGAATGCTTATTCGAATCATTTTTTTATTTCACAAATTTCCTTCGATTGTGAATATCTTACCCCTATATGCGCATATGCATGGCTGATATCCAAATCTCCAATTAAGTGTCCTTTCAAGATCTACCGAGATCTGTTTACGTGGACGTCATCTAGGGTCAACACCTATTGGCACGTTTTTAGAGGTCAACACATATTTCTCAACTTTTGTACAAATCATGTGTATATTACAATGTAAATAAGTTTCATTTAATATTTTTCGATGCATGGATGAGTCGTAACTGCTTATATTTGTGTTTACACACATAACAACATAATAGTCATTTTCATCTCAATAACGATATTTGTACTGTTATGTTGATTTTTGCTATTTTTTGATTTTTTTTTTCAATGCAGTAACCTCCAACAATGGAATACCTAACATATGTAAGACATAAAATGTTGACCAGTGACAAAACGATTGAAATGATATAGATTATACATTACTGAATTGATGAAAACACAAGTTATCTTACTGATTCATATTGATTAAGTAATGAGGATATATTTTGACTTTTGAATGTATCATGTCCATCTTACAACGTAAATGAGTTTAACTCATTGATTCTTGTGACACAAATAAAACGTAGCTACTTATACTCGTGTTTACACACATAATGACATAAAAATCATTTTCATCTCAATAATGACACTTGTGTCTTTATGTTCATTTTTTCTATATTTTAATCTTTTTTCAATGTAGCGACTTTGAATAATAGACCTCCTAACGTATGTAAGACATAAAGGTTGACTACGTGATAAAGAACGGTCAAAATGACATAGATTATATAATATCGAACTAGTGAAAGTATAAATCTTCCTATTGATTCATGTCGATAAGTAATGAGAATATTTCTGTACTTTTGTATGTATCATCCATCTTACAACGTAAATGAGTTCCGCTTATTGGTTCTTGAAACATAGATAAGACGTGGCTGGTTTACTCGTATGACCAAACATAATGACATAAGGGCCTTTTTCCTCTCAGTTTGACACTTGTGTCATTCTATTGTCTTCTCGTATATTTTGATTTGTTTTTGTTTCGCGCGGGTTAAGTCGCTAACAATTAAAAAGGATCAGACGATTGTGTAAGGGACGAAACCTCTTGAGAAAAAAGTCCCAAAAAGGGGTGTTTTTTTATTGGCGATGAACTTTACAATTGGAAATGAAAAACAACGTGCCTCCAAGGGGCACAAGCACACGAGTTACTGAAAGAAAATTGTTTAAGTCTAAAAAAATAAGGAAATAAAAATTACATGTTCTCTGTTCGAGAGTTTTGGATTCGGTCCTTTGCTTCTATGTTCTTTCTTCCTTTTATACTTCATAGACGATCTCTTTGTGATTAACTGCTCTAAAAACTGCTTGATCGTCCTATAACTACCCACTTTCTTCGTAGTGGCCATTTTATCATGAA
Source organism: Olea europaea var. sylvestris (assembly GCF_002742605.1). Classification (NCBI taxonomy): domain Eukaryota; kingdom Viridiplantae; phylum Streptophyta; class Magnoliopsida; order Lamiales; family Oleaceae; genus Olea; species Olea europaea. Next base: position 34,804,974 of record NC_036247.1, read on the forward strand.
AACTGCCTTTTAACTGCTGCCATTACCTTTCATCGTTCAACCGCTTTCGATTGAATTCCTTGAGTCGTGGAACATGATAGGGCTGCTTTAACAACTGCCTTGATAACTGCATTTCTTGATAACCACGACGCGTTATGTCTGTTGATACCTTGGGCGGCTTGAAGGTTTGGGCGAGAATCGAATAACAGTTCTGGGCGACCGTATGACACTCTATTCGTTCAGATTCTGGGCGACTTGCAAACTTAGGCGATGGCGTTACAGCACTCTTGGGCCCCCTTATTTGGGCCTTCACCTTGATTTGTTCGATTGGACTTCGTTCTTTGGGCTATCTGATTTGGGGATCCTCCAATTGGGCTTTACTCTTGGGCCGTTCGATTTGGGCTGAATTTTTATGTGTCAACAATTACCCCCCAATATGGCAGAATTAATAATAATTATTGAATTTTGCCATATTCACTTTGTGTTTCCAGCAACGTTCGAAATTCTCAAGTATATCAATCATTGTTTCCTTCTATAACTTGAAAAGGTGCGTCGTTTTGCAAACCCTTATAAACCCCAAACACGCAATTTCACTGCTACCAAACCACGCCTTATATTTTTTGCATCTCTTTCACGATTCACTATTCATCTTTTGCTTCCTTGTTACGTAACCCTGAAAAGCTTCATTCCTTCTCCAATGGCTGCTTCACAATCTCAAGCTAGCGACTCCTTTAGTTTTGACAACTTTCAGAAACTTCTGAGTCGCCCATACATAACCCCAAGTTTTCTCACGCCCGTCGACGTTGAACGTAATGAGTTTTACCTGGGTCCTTTCTTCAACAATACAGAGGCAGTTGAACAGGCGGCAGTGGGTCAGCTGTTCCCTTGCACTCACGGCCCTCCTTTCCTAAACTCTCTGCCGCTGGGGCCACTTCGCGAAAGAGGTATTCGCACTTGGCCTAAATCTGATGTAGCTTTTCGTAGGTGGCATGCTCGCCTTGTGGGTTATGGTCCTACTAAGGCACTTTTTGATAGCACTAGGATTTCTGATTTGTTAGAAGTCTCTATTCGCCCCCTACTTTTGATTCAGCGCTCTTTTCGATTGCCTTGAGTTTTTGGTCCCCTGAGTATAACACCTTTATTTTTCGTCTTAGCCTCATGTCTATTACGTTAAGGGATGTTGGGGCCCTGGTGAATCTACCACCTTTGGGCGATACCATTTTCCCAGGTATCTTAGTTTCTGGTGGCGCCCCAAAGTTTGGTAAAAACTATACCGACTCTTATTCAAGCCTGCAGACCCTCCACAATCATTCGAGTGCTGAGCCTACCCATACTGAGCGAATGGCTTTCCTTTTAGTTTGGCTTTGTAAATATGTTTTATGCGTGCCAAGTATAAAGTCTTCTCTGAGTTATCTACCCATAGCGCACGAATTGGCGCGTGGTAGGCCTTTGAATTTATGTTCTTTGTTTTTGGCTGCCCTTTATAGAGGCATGGCCTCTCTTCAAGCTCAATTGAAGAATGGTGCATCTCTCACTGGCAGTGGACCTTTTTGGTTTACTCAACTGTGGTTGAGATCCTATTTTCCATCGCTTGGTGCTCCATCCATTTCTTGTCCTTCTGCTAGCTGTTACGGGCTAGCTATGGAGCCCCTAACTCCTGTAAATATGTCCAGAAGGGACATTTTTTCTTTCTTCTATTCTTTAGATTCAGTCTCTTCCTTTTTTCCTTTCCCTCCTTTCTTGACTCCAAACTATGTACATCCCCCTTCCACTATAGATAGCGCGAGCACCTCCCTGCTCATTTGGATCCAGTTTTTAACCGGGAGGGAGCTTTTCCATGATATCTTAACTGGGACCAATGCCAAAGCGGGGTAGAAATTTATGCTCCCCAATTTTTTGCTCGTCAGCTTGGTTTTGGCCAAACTTGGCCTGTTCCCCTTTGCTATTCGAAAAACTTAATTGACCATTTTCATACCATTAATAAGGCGAAAGCAGAGGCCATAAACGCTCGCAACCTCCATTTATCAAGCCACTTTTCATTAGCCCCTTTTAATTCTTGTCATGCCACTCACCCTCTTTTTGAACAACTCTGGCCATCGGTGAAGCGCGGATTATTTGCAACTGAGGCCAATCGTGCCTTTCATTCATTAGACCAATCGAGTATTTCTTCTCCTCCTCCTGTTTTGATCACTCCTTTGTCTATTCGGAGCCCCTCTCCTTCTCGTCGTACTAAACAATCTGCTCGTCCATCTTCTTCTCTCCCTGCCAGGCCTACTACGGCCAAGAGTGCTCCAA
>NC_036247.1:34807319-34807702 GCF_002742605.1 Olea europaea var. sylvestris
GGAGGATGATGTTGATGATGATGATGATGATGCCCCTCTTATCGTCAGGAGGAAGGTAATTAAATTGGTCTATTTACAAGTATGCTTTTCCACATTTGAAACTTTTTCGTGTACTGATGATCTTTTGGACTTTTTCAGAAAAGCTCAGCCTCTCCTTCAAAGGCTTTAGCATCGACAACTCCTGCTCCATCATCCTCTGCTAAGGCTACTTCATCCAAACCGGTTGATGAGGGGACCATGCTTAAAGATGCATCTTCAGTCCCAGAGTCTTCATCACAACCCATGGATGAGCCACCTTCTTCCCAGGGCGTCGACCCCCCAAACATCGAAGCAGAAGGTAATTCAGTTTTCTGATATCTTACCTTTGCTCGTGCTATTGGTTT
>NC_036247.1:34809197-34817484 GCF_002742605.1 Olea europaea var. sylvestris
AAGAATACTGAACTAAAGGCCAAGCGTACTCAATATCTTCGAGCCGTAGCTGAGAAAGAATCTTTGCGTATGGAGATTAACAAGGCTGAGGACGAGTTGAAAGAAATCTCCTCCGAAGTCATGATTGAAGACTCTTTGATGGTTAACTTGGCTGCTCAGATGAGGGAACTTCAAGCTAAAATGGACGACTGCAGGGCGAGGATGGCTGCTAAAAAGCGCAACGCCTCCCAGGGAATTGAGCGAACTAAGTCCTTGGTCGAGCAGTACAAGAAGTTGGAAGTTGATGATGATGACGTCTGATATCTTACCTTTGCTCGTGCTATTGGTTTCTGATTTGTTGCTCTTGAGCTTTGCAGATACTCCTATGAGTCCGCCCGTTGTGGCAACATCTTCTCGCTCGGATAAGGGGAAGTCCTCACGAATGGATGAGTCGTTGGAGGCAAGCTTGGCCGAGGGTGTGCCATCTTCTACGATTGTCGACGAGGTAGTTTTTCTTTTTGCTTCATTTCTATTTCCACCTTGTTCGTTGTAGTGAGGATTTTCAATATTGGCAATCTTCTTTGCAGGACACTGACAGGATTGTGCGTTCTATCCAAGACTTGTTTGCTTCCTGGGGATAAATTCAGACGTTTCGCCCTGCTCCATCCGATCGTCCTGCTACTTCTTCAGAGGAGGATTTGAAGTTCTTGAAGGAGTTGGTATTTGAGTACGAGGCTACGAGAAGGGGGCTCTTGATGAGAGCATAGCTACGAGGGGGTAAAGCTGTTCATATTCTGTCTCTTCATCTTCACCCCCCTATAAATGCTTCGCATTTTTCATCCTCTATCCTCATCTCTTCATTTTCTTCTTCGAAATCAATTTGCTGCCATTTCTTGGCATTCTGACGATCAACCTGATTCAAAAATGGATTGTTTAGTCCGTCCGCCTTATATTTACCTTGATGTCACCTTTGGTATGGGAGGTATAAGAAATATTTTCTGGCCAGCAGTGAAGTTCTTTCCTGCAAAATTCTTCTCATCGTCTCTTTGTTCTTCACAAGGAGTTAATGATGGGAGGCAATTTTTGGGCTGCTTGTGGGCCACTTTGCTTGCTGAGAGTGCTTCTCAGCTTGCCTGCTGAGAGTGTTTCTCAGCCTCTTTGCTCGTCATTGCAGCGATGCATTTAGGAAGGTGGTGAGGCCAGTACACCCTCTCACTCGGCAATCCCACCATTACAGTGATGCATTTAGGAAGGCGGTGGGGCCAGTACACCCTCTTACTCGTCAATCCCACCATTGCAGCGATACATTTAGGAAGGCGGTGTGAAGCTTACTCAGCGATCAACCGGGAGATCATCTTACTTTAGTTGTATTTTGTAGCACGTCTATCATTTGTATCTTTTGTATTCTTGTAATGAACGTTTAATAATAAAGAACTTTATTCGAACGTATTTCGCTCTGTCTTTATTATCTTTTGATCGTCCAGAATATTTGGTTATGTTTTTATCTGGTCACATTCTCATAAAGAAGGAACATATTTTTTCAAATATTTGCCGTTAATGAATCTTACGTGCTTGGTACCATCTAAATCTTTCAAATGGTACGCTCCATTAGGCAACACACTGTTTATTTTGTATGGTCCTTCCCAATTAGGCGATCACTTCCCGTACTTTGGATCCTTGGTATCCAAAGGGAGTATCGTCTTCCAAACTAGTTCGCCCAAGCTGAACGACTTAGCTATGACTTTTTTATTATAAAACTTAGCCATTCTTTGCTTTTGAACTTGTAACCTATCTAAGATGTCCAACTTCAATTTGTCTAAACTCAACAAATTTTGAACTAGTGATTCGGCATACTCATCATCATTCAACTTATGTTGCAAGCACACTCGAATAGATTGTACGTTGATTTCCATAGGCAAAACGGCCTCCTGTCCATAAACAAGTTGGAAAGGAGTAACTTTGATACTTGACCGAGGTGATGTTCTATAAGCCCATAAGGCCTTGTTCAAACATTCGTGCCAATTTCTGGCGTTTTCATCTATCATCTTTCTGATGATATTTTTTAGAATCTTATTAGAAGATTCCGCTTGTCCATTGGATTGAGCATAGTACGGTGTGGAGTTTACTAATTTAACCCCAAACTCGCTCAAAAATTTGTTCGTTTGATCCCCATTCAAAGATGTTCCGTGATCTACCATTAAAGTTTGTGAAATTCCAAACCTATAAATAATGTGATCGCGGATAAATTCTATGACATTCTTCTGGGTGATCTCTTTCAGAAGTACCGCCTCTACCCATTTGATGAAATAGTCGGTTGCAACTATAACAAAAGTATGTTGCTTGGACGATGGAGGGTAGATCTTTCCTATCAGATCTATCGCCCAACCTTTGAACGGCCAAGGTTTAATAATAGGTGACATCTCTCGTGCTGGCGCCCTTTGTATTGGACCATGTTTTTGGCATGCTAAACAACTTTTTGCATACTGAAGGCATAGTTCTCCCATCTTTGGCCAAAAATATCCACTCCTAATAATTAACCATCTCATCCTATGGCCAGTTTGATGAGCTCCACATATCCCTTCGTGCACTTCAGCCATGATCGTCTTAGCCTCTTGAAAACTTACACACTTTAGTAATACACCATCAGAGCGTTTCTTAAACAACTCTTCATCTATTAGTGTGTAATTTAGCAAACATAGCTTTGTTTTCCTACTAACTCCTCCATTAGGTTCTTTAAGGAACCCTTTAATCTCTGTTCTCCAATCCACCGCGTCTCCACCTTGTATATAGTGAAGTTCAATTTTTCTCGTCCTTCTTTGAATCACGGGCAATATGATCCCATATTCACAAGTAGACTTCCAATTCAAAACCTTTGAGTACCCTGATGTCATTTGGGCTAACTCATTTGCCATGTCGTTATATATCCTATTAACGCATTGGAGTTCTACTTGATCGAATTCTTCTAGTAATTCTTGGGCGATCTCGTATTGATTTATAATGGAATCACTTTGACATTTAAAATCACCAATCAATTGATGGATCACCAATTGAGAATCGTCCCTAACGATCACATTTCTTATTCCCATATCTATCATTAGTTCTAGGCCTACAATTAAGGCTTCATATTCGGCCTGATTGTTGGTGCACATTCTGTCTAAAGTGAATGCAAACTTGTAGCAAATCCCTAAAGGATTAATCAACGCTACTCCTACTCCTGCACCTTTAGAGGTCTTTGACCCATCGAAATACAACACCCAAGGTTTTAATTCGAACGAATTGATTTCTAATTCGATTTCTTCAGGCATGTCAAGGCATGGATGATCGGCTAGAAAGTTAGCCAAAGCCTGATTTTTGACTACCTTTTGAGGTATATATTGTATTTCGAATTCTGATAAAGCTAGTGTCCAAAGGCCTACCCTTTGATTAAAATAGGGTGCGAAAACATATATTTAACTAAATTTACCTTAGAAATTAAATAAACGGTTACGGGCCGTAAGTAAGCCCTTAGTTTTGTACATGTGAAATACAATGCAAGACATAATTTTTCAACAGCAGAGTAATTGCATTCACATTTAGTTAACCGTCTACTTAAATAGTAAATTGCCCTTCCTTCACCAACTTGGTCTTCCTGCGCGACCATTCCAGCTATTGATTCTTTTTCAGCTGACACATACACTTTCATCGGCCGTCCTTGGATTGGTGACACCAACACTGGTGGACTTGATAGATATGTCTTCAGGCTTTCAAAAGCCTTTTGATGTTCTTCTTTCCAGACGAATTCGTCCTAATTTTTCAGCTTTAGTAGCAGCGAAAAGATTTTAGTTCGCCCTGCACAGTTAGAAATAAAGCGTCTTAGAAAATTTACTTGGCCTAGAAACCTTTGCAACTCCTTTTTGTTGCCAGGTGGTTTGGCTTCTAAGATAGCCTTCGCTTTACTTTTATCAAGTTCAATCCCTCTCTTGTGTACTAAGAAACCAAGAAAGTTCCCTGCATTAACACCAAATGCACACTTCAAGGGATTCAGCTTTAGCTTATATTGCCTCATTCGTTTAAACGAACATCTTAACTGTTCGAAATGGTCATCTTCTTTAATGGACTTGACCACTATGTCATCCACATACACCTCAACAAACTTGCCTATCATGTCATGAAAAATTAAATTCATAGCCCTTTGATAAGTTGCCCCTGCATTTTTTAGGCCGAAAGGCATAACCACCCATTCAAAACAGCCTAGAGACCCAGGGCATCTAAAGGCAATTTTGTGTATGTCTTCTTCAGCTATATAGATTTGATTGTATCCTGAATACCCATCCATAAAAGAATACATGACATGTCCGGCAGTTGAATCTATTAAAGAATCCACCGTGGGCATTGGATACTCATCTTTGGGTGTAGCTATATTTAAATTTCTAAAGTCTATACACACCCTTAGTTTACCATTCTTTTTTAATACTGGCACAATATTCGACAACCATTCAACATATCTGGCTGTTCTTATAAAACCTGCTTTCAATAATCACTCTATCTCTTTCTTAATCTCAGGGAGTACATTAGGAGCAAAACGCCTAGGAGGTTGCCTATGAGGTTTAAAATTAGGCTTAGTTGGTAATCTATGTTCCACTAAGTCTCTATCTAAACCAGGCATTTGTTCATATTCCCAAGCAAAACAATCTTTGTACTCTTTTAACAAAGCGGTTAATTTGTTACTAACCTCTTGGTCGAGCATCTGGCTGATGAACGTTGGGTGATCTTCTCCTTCATCGCCAATATTAACTTTGAGCGTATCCAGGTTTGGCAATCCGCATCACTTCGTCGTCCATTTCTTTCGTAAGTACTTCCTCTTCCAAACAATCCACTTTGTTGACTTCTCGGCCAATGCTTTGCTCTAACTCGAATACTGCCAACTTGTCCTTCAGCGCTTTTAGGGCAGTCTCTTCCTTCACTTTGTCATTGCATTCCTTATTGAAAGCCATCAGTCTGGCTTTGAAGGCCTGAATATCGGCCATTTGCTTTTGTAACTCAGAATCCATTCAAAATTCCTTGATTATTCTTTTGCCAATCACTGGCTCTTCTAGGGCCACTATATTTGGCCTCATCTGTTTGAACATCTCAGTGAGTGCGTCCACTGAGAATTCCAATCTCTTCCTAGGAGCACGTTGTAACTAGTAGGACCATCTATTACAAAGAAGACAGTGGTCCTAGTAGTCGTACCTATAGTTATGTCTAATGGCATAACTCCCTTAGCTGAAGTTGCTCCTCCATTGAAGCTAGTGAGGATGACTTCTATAGGAATCATGTCACCCTCTATCTTTGCGAACTTCCTCATCATCCTAGATGGAATGGTGTTTATAGCTGCTCCATTATCGACAAGCACTTTTGCCACTGGGACGCCGTTAACTAGAGCTTTAACGTATAACGGCCTCAGGTGTTTTGTCAATTTCATAGCTGGCCATTTAAAAATAACCTTTTCGGCAGCCTCTATTTCTACCTCTTGCTTGTGTTCTGTCTAATTATCCCCTTGTGACAAGTCGACGTGCAGTATGTCACGCTGATCCTCTGTCTCCTGAACTTCCTTCTTACTTTTTTCTAATGCTTCCTCATCAGTTATCCAACCTGTGGGAGGGGGCATTATTCTTGGAGGTGACCCATACTTTTCAGAGCGAGGCACTCTCTTCTTCCTTTTGGTGTCCCGTACAGTACGTAGAAATCGAAAGGACGCCCAGATGGCTCCCCCAACAAGTCTACTTTGCGAACTCCCTCTTGATGTAGTTGCTTAAACAGAGTATTGCGCGATACTCCTCTCTTTTTCCTTTCTGTTTCCAGGTCAGTTTCTTCTTCAATGTCTATCATCCCATCGTCCTCTTCATCGTTGTAGGCCTCTCCAGAAGTCTGGCCTTCTTCACATACCAGCACGCAGGCTTCTCCTTCGTTGTCCTCCCTCTCTTCTTCCTTTTCCTTATTCTTGAATTCATTGGCCAGTAGGTAATTATTGGCCACGACAGGAGGTAACGTACCAAATTGGATAGCAAGGGGCTGATCTGGATCTTCTTCATCCCTTTTGTCCCTCTCAAACCTTGATCTCCCAGAAGAGGTTTCTGGCAGTTCCTTCATTGATTCATCTGTACCAGTCTCTTTACTACCTTTGAGGACGTTCTGATTGGCTACCTTGAGTAGTAGAGGCGCTTTAGGATGTGGCATTCCTTGTTGCTGCCTCATCATCCGTCCGTAGTTTCGTTGGAAACGCCTTTGTTGGGTCCTAGTCATCTCATCGAAGGGTATTGCCCTTCCTGCACTGTACTGGAATGAATGCCATACATTTGGCCGGCGAGGTTGCGGCCTAAATGTGCTTCCAGTATCTGCTGGTCTGAACTGCCTTTCAAAAGGCGGTCCTCTATAGAATGATGTACCTCGCCCTCTACCAGACTGAATGTTTGGGAAGAAGGCAGGGCGATGAGGATGCTGCCATGTCCCTGGTTTCTCCATGTCTCCATTTACTTCCCTTTTACACCTTGCACACAGGACGTTTTCGTCCTTTTTTGGTTCTTTTCCTTTGATTCGTTCGAAGATTTTAGTATCCTTTTCTCCATCATCTATGACCAACTTGAATTTTGGCAACTTGTTCTTGAATCCAGATGTTACCATGTTTACCCCAAGTGGCTGTGGGAAAGGACTCTCGTCCATTGCCATCTTTTTCTTATTATTGAACGTAATTCGTCCTGATTCAATGGCATCCTACAATACATGACGGAAAACCAAGCAATTGTTAGTCAAATGTGACCATGCATTATGCCACTTACAATATTTTTTACCATTTATTTGTTCAGGGTTTGACAATTTGTGCTTATCGCTCAACTTTATTTGCTTATCCCGATATAATTTATCGAATATAAGGTCAGCTTTGGTCACATCGAACGAGAACGTTCTAGCCTTTATATTTCCATCCTTTATGGGCTCATCTTTGCCAGATGGTCTAGGCTTGGCCATTATGGGACAGGTATATGTATCCCCTTTTACCAATTCGGCCAAACACATTTCGGCCTGATCGTATGATTCGTCGTCGATGGTATGAACGTCAAAATTTGGGTCTCTGTAATAAGTCCCTTTACTGGAATTTTTCATTTGTTCTTCTCTTATCAGTCGCTCATACCTAATCACATTTGCACTCAACTGGAAAAGGTCAGGAAATTCCTTGTCTTGGAACTTCTTTTTTAAATCAAAGCTCAAGAAGCCTTGTGCGATCTTGACAAATTCTTTTTCGGGCAGAGGCACAAAACACTTGCTTCTTGCTGTTTTGAACCTTTGGAGAAAACTTTCTGCCCATTCATTTGGCATTTGACGTAGATTCACCAAATCAGCCAAAGTGACTTCAGACTCAGTTTTATAAAACTGAGCGTGAAACAACTATTCCAGTTGTTGCCATGTTTGAACAGAGTTCGCTGGCAAGTTGATGAACCAGGAGAAAGCTACTCCTGTTAACGAACTAGAAAAAAGTCTCATTTTATGGTAATCTGTTACATCACCACTTTGCAACGTGAATCGCCCTATGTGTTCTAGAGTAGACACCTCTCCTAAGCCGGTAAACAGTGAGAATTCTGGCACTTTGTACCCTCTAGGCCATGGATATGCTTGGTCTACCCAATCAGGATATGGCTTTGTATACGTAGGCCTAATGACAGGACGCACCCCAAAAGCCATCTGATCCTGCACGATTTTCATAATCTGGTTCCTCAACATGACATTGGGATCATATGGAATTCCTATAGGCTGATTAACCGGTTGATTTACATGAGGCCTGATGTTTGGTCCTTGATTGGCAACAAAATTACCATAGTTAGGGCCATTACCATTAGCCTGGACATCTGTTCCCTCATTACCACGTGGAATATTCTGTCCATTGTTTAGGACATTATCTCTCACGTTTGGATTACCCCCCAAGTTAGGCATGCCATTACCATTGTTTTGATTTGGCACTGTAGTACCCCCTTGGTTTGAAGTAAAGGGACCAGAAAGCAGTTCTACCCCTTGATTCGGATTTAGGACAGAGGGATTATGTCCCACAATTGTCCTGGTTTGAAAGTGGTTTGTAAGAGGTATAGCTGGTTGACATATTTGGCCTACTAACTTATTCATTGTTTCGTTTAACGTTTTTAGCTGTTTGGCCATATTGTCATAGTGTGCATTTCCATTTTGTGTAAATCTTTCCATATTATGAATACTTCGAAGATTTACCTGTTCAACGACGTCTTGCGTGAGTTCTCCAAGCAATGCACGCATGGTTCGAGGACTCAACTCCGTCATTGGTTCGTAA